>NW_021319212.1:454674-507365 GCF_001605985.2 Dendrobium catenatum
TTAATTTATAAAGATTTTTATTTCTTAAATATAGATTTTTAATATTTGAATTTCAAGTTTAACTAGCTCTATATTTCTTTATGGAAATGATTTGGGGGTGATAATATATCATAGTTAGGTTATATTATATTTTTCTATTAATATTATTTTTATTATTATTTATTATTATTAGTGATGGAGGGGGATATCTTTTTCAATGTGTTTACTTTTATTCAGGGAGATATGTTTAATTAATACTTTTGTATATTTTTTATTATATTAAACTGTAGTAAATTATGGTGTTTTTAGGAGTAACTTTCACACTAAAAATTATTATATACTTTAAATTTTTTTTTATGATTATTTTTTACTGTAATACTTTTGTAGAGTTTTAGGAGTTTGATTTTTATAAATTATTTTTGTTTTATTATGTTCTATTAATTTTAAAATTCAGTGTAGAGGGGTTTTATTCTCATGTTTAAATTCGGGGGTTAACAAATTCAAGCAAATCTAATTATCTCACTCATAAAAATTATCCTAATAATTACACAGGTTCAAACTTCTCAAAAAAATTGGAATTTTTTAATTTAATAACTATTTCTAAAATTTGAAATTTAATTTCAGTGTTTGATTAATTTAAGTTATTTGAATATCTTTACATTTAATTAACATTTAATTAAATATTTTAAATAATTATTTTTTAAAATAAAAAATTTATTTTCAGATAACATGTTAAAATAAGCGGATCTCTCAGTTTTTAATTTTATTTAATGATTTTTAAATTATTTTATTTTAAAAATTTAATCTTTATGTATATAAGGTTTAATATATATATGTATTATATATATATATATATATATATATTATTATTAAGTTTTTTATATAATTTTGAGAATCCCTTGAAATTTTTGAACCTGCGATGAGCTTGATTGAATAGAATTTATTGGGGAATGATTATTAATCCAAAGGATTAAATTATCTTCTTTGACTAATTATATATTTATAATGCCTTCAATAATTAAGCTCCAAATTGATTTGCAATGTTTAACCGGTGCACACCGACAGCGACAATGATTGGGCTGACTCGGATGACGGTGCGGCGGCGGCTGACACCTGTCACCCGTTGGATGCCTAACGCAGTTTTACTTAACCACATAAGCATTAATCGAGACTGTTGATTCCGCGTGGTTCAAAATCAATGGATCTGATCGACGCAGACGTGTGTATGCTCGATCGCTCACTGATACACGGTTGGACGGACCATGGAACAATGAAATCATCTGGATGTCGTACATACGTAAGGGGCAATCGAAATAGCCCTGAAACTAGATAATCAACTCGTTCTCGCAATCCGCTCGATCATTTTAAGTGAAATTTTAAACATGAATTGAAATCATAAACATATTATATGGGGAATCAAAACCATAGATTAAAAGGCACTTTTCAAGAAGTTAATTAAAATTAAGTGTCTTAAGCTAGGTTTAAGTTTTTACTTCAATCCACCAGTGGATTCAAGAGATCTATTGTTCTCTGAGCTTGTTGTCTATCCACGATTATTTTTGTTGAACACACCACGGCCAGAGGAGCAGTGGATCAAGCTGGAGAAGACTGGACGTGATTAGCCTTCAATTTGGCTGGAAACGCACTCCAGCAATTTCCAAATGCCAGGTTTTAACGTGGGAAATAAAAATGGAACCTCTAGAAGCTAAGGTGAGAATAGCTCTGGCTGGGAGAGGGCTTGAGTGGTGAGAGAAGGCTAGGGTTTTCAATTGAATCTCAAATGAGGGTTTACACCCTATTCAAATGTCCCCAGGTTGGATAGACGGCTATGATTTACTGGATTAGCTCCTAGATGGCTTCCACATACCTTGCGAGTTGGTGGGAGTAGAAGCCAAGGACAAGGAAAGGACATCCAAGGTGGAAAGTGTCCTTGTCCTCTTATGAGCATGTGGAATTGATCCTAGCTGTTTGTTCTCTATCTAATGGCTGTGATGGGTTCCTGGAAGGTTCTAGATCTTAATTAATCTGCTGGAAAGGCTTGGGTCTGAGTAATTAAGTCTTAAGGGTCATTCTACCATCTTTGACCTCTCCAAAGCTTTATAATTTGACTGGTCCCCATGCCACATGGCAGCTGAGGTGGCATGTAGAGGGATTTGAATACTGGATTGATTTGATGGGGAATGGGCTAGCTTGGGTCAAGCCATTTGGGCATTTAAGCCACTTAAAGGAGTTTGTTGACTATGTTGACCAGTCAACTGGTCCACCATTGGTGAGGTGGCATGTAAGGATGCCATGGGTGCTAGAGTAATGGACTTAAGGCTTGAAGGTGGGTTTGAATATATGAAAAATCATATAAGTGTGGGTTTGACCAAGTGATGTAGGGTTGACTTGGTCAAAGTCATTTGGGTTTGTTTGGTCCTTCATTAAAAAAAAAGGTAAGCAAAGATTTAGAGTTTATTCGAGACCTGAAAGAGGTTTGAAATGTCAAATGGGTTAAAATAACCCATTTAAAACATTAAGGGGTATTTAGGTCAACTTTGGTTGACTGGTCAACTAGGTTGACCCAGGGGGTGGGTCTAAGCTCATAAGTTTTGGTTTGATATTTGAAGTCTGGTGGATGTCTTTCTGTGGTCTAAATAGGTCATTGAATGAACCTATTTGGGCCCTTAATGGGCCATCGGGTCAATCCTAGTTGACTAGGTCAACCAGGTGATTCTAGGGTCTTGAAATGGGTTCAATATATTTGGTTTAATATTTGAAACTTGCTGGAAGTAGTTTGAAGAAATTCATAGGTCATTTGGTTTGAAATTGAAGTTTGAACCCCTGAGGAGTATTTTTGGTAAAAAAGTTTGATCTGGTCAACCAAGTTTGTCCAGGGTCAGGGCTTGAGTCTATTGCACTCCTAAAGGTGATTAGGATGCATTGGAAGAAATTTTGGGATTTGATTTGAAAGGTCACATTGAAGTCTGGAGAAAACTTCAATATTGTCCTAAAGGGACATTTTGGTAATTTTGACCCTGGTCAACTGGGGGTCAAAGTGGTCCACCAAAATATATTTTAATGTTTAATGAGTCATAATCAAGTGTCTGGAAGTGATTGGAGGCTTTGTAGAGAGCTCTAAGGTCAAAATCTACTCGGTGATAGGTCCAGTGGCATAGGCTATAAATATTTGAAGGTTCTACAACCTTTGGATTTGTATTTAGTTTCTAGGGTTAGAAACCTCAAAAAAGGCTCCAATTTGGAGGGTTGCCTCTAGAGATATGTCTTATGACTTTGCAAGTGATAAACTCTGAATCAGAGGTCTTTTTACTAGGTTTTGAAGTGTTTGAAAATTCAATGGAAAAGGCTTTCAAGACTTTGACCTCTGGCCTTGGATTTGAGTCTGGATTCATATAAGATCTAGGTAGATCCTAAGGTCTGGATTCTAGAAGGATTCTAGGACCTAGGATAGATCCTAAGGTCTAGATTTGTCTCGAGAAATCCTAGGGTCTAGAGTAGATCCTAAGGTTTGGAGTCTAGAAAGATCCTAGGATCTAAAATAGATCCTAAGGTCTAGATTTGTTCGGAGGTTAAACTGATTTAGGGTCAAGATTGGTCCAACTGACCTCATACAAAAATGAGGTCAACACCTTGATAGATTAATTTTTTAAATAGTATTTCTAGAGAATGAGTACATATTAACATATTATATTCTCAAAGAACCCTCTTCTCAAAGTTAATTTATAGAGTGTGGTTGGTATTTAACAAGCATATTTGATATGCTTTCAAGAAAGTAAATATGACTAGCTAGCAATTCAATTATATTTTGGAAATTAGCTATACAGGTAGAAGTTTCCTTAATGATTAGATAACACTTGACCATTTGAATACTACAGAATAAATGTGATGCGATCACAAATTATTTAAGGGAAGAGAAGGAAAGAAGAGGAATGGTTAAGGTGAGTGTGGAAAACCTCAAAGAAGACATCTTTGAGAAAAAGATAACTTTTTTTATGGAAATTATTGCAAATCTGGACCAAAGCCTTTTGATTTTGATGATAAAGAACTTTCTTGAATTCCTTTCAATGATATCTCTTATTAATTGCTATTATTGCAAAATTGCTTTTTCTTATGTACTAACATTTTAGGTCCACCATAGACATTCAAGTTTGACTTGCTCAAGATTGGGTAGAATAGGGTTAAGTGTGTTGTGAAAAGTATGTATTTTCAATTTTTATGAATTTTTATCTTTCTTGAGTCAAATCATATATTTTGTGGATACTAAGCATGGTAACCATACACACATACGCTCAAGGGAGTGAGTTAGTAAAAATATTATAAGTTGAATTTTTTTACTAATTGTATTATAAGATTTATATTATATTATTTAATCAGCTAATCAAAAAATAATTAAAATGGCTAATTATAGTAATTATTACAAGATGAACTAATCGTATTGCTCGATTTATATCATACAAGATGATCAGTTGAGATCAAGATTCCGATCGCCAATCACAATTTTTTAAATATTTTAAAATTCAAATTTTATCTCATTGTACTATATGTTATGTATCATATTGTATGATATAATTAAATTTTTCCTAATTAAATATGTCTTAAATTAATATTATGATTAGGGAATGAAGTTGGATTAATTGATAAAGTCAGATCGTACAGGATGATTTAACCAATAGTACTATAAACCCAATTCGGCTTTCCACCTTGCTGTGGGTGCAAAAGGACTGACACTATAGTGATGGTATTAATACTTGGAGTGGAGGACTCCAGGGAAAAGATGTAAGTTATTATTCGAACGAATAACTACAAATCTTTGAAGTGTTTGTTTTTATTTCTATTTTCTACATTTTGCTTTTTGCACCAAAATTTTGTTATAACTGCTTGGTGAAAACCATACTCAATGCTTACCTATATTAATTAGAATTTCATCATTATTAATTTCATTTTTTGATAAATTTGTCATGCTTATACACTAAGTGATAATTTCTAATTATTTTTAAATATTGAAGAAATCTAAAATATAGTCTTTATTTTTTAAATTAAGCAATTAGTTTTTAAATTCACCAATTCACCCCCCTCTCTATGTGCCTAAGGACAAGTTCACTAAGGTTTAACATTCTTATCAAACATTCAAGATATACTCATCTAGTCATCCTAAAGAACTTATCTTAGGAGACCCATCTGAAGGTGTTAAGACTAGGCATGAATTTAGGAAGGGGGTTAATATTCTTTGTATATCTCCATGATAGAACCCACCAACATTAATCAATATCTAGTTGATGAATTCTTAATCCTAGTAATGCAATAAGAATTGAATTAACTTATTACAAATAATGTTTGGGAGTTGGTGAGTAGACCTAAAGACTAAAGTGTTGTGGATTATTAAGAACAAAATGACTAACTCTAGATATAATAATGAAAAATAAGGCTAGATTAGTATATATGGGGTACACTCACTATATAGTGATTGACTTTGAAGTGACTTTTTCCCCAGCAGCATGACTATAAGCCATTAGAGTGCTCTTATGCATTGCTTTCTTTAAAAGATTTAAGATATATCAAATAGATGATAAAAGTTCTTTCCTAAACTGGATAATTAAAGTGGATGTATATATTAAGCAACCCACATGTTTTGAGAACTCTAAATTCCTTAATCATTTATTAAAACTAAATAAGGATTTGTTTAGGTTGAAGTGAGCACTTAAAGCCTGGTATGAAAGGTTATGCACATTCCTTCTAGAAATAGATTTTATTAAGAGTAGTGTAGACACCACCCTATTCCTAAAGAAATAAGGAGAAAACTTACACATAGTTCAAATCTATGTTGATGATATATTATTTAGATTTACAAAAAAAAATGTTGCAACTTTATTTTCAAAATTGTGTTTTCATATCATGTTTATTTTTTATGATTTTAAAATATTATTGTTTTGACTATTAATTCTCTTAACATATATTGGAAATATTTTTTTGTTGTTAGTGTATACTAACGTTTGTGGGAAATCATACTCCAGACTGCTGAAGACTTCAAGTTAGATTAGATTAGGGTTTATTATTTTTGAAGTCTATACTTTTAATATTTTTCTAGAGTTTGAGAGAGTGTGATTATAATTGGAGAACCATATACACATGCACTGAGGGAGTGTAAAAATTTATAATTTTTTATAAATAATCTTATTATACGATTTTAGATTGTACGGGATGATTTGACCTAAGCATTCCTCTAGAAAGCAGTTAATTGAACCAAGCTAGGAAAATTTTTTAAGTATTATAATTTTTATATGAAGTTACCTTCATACAGATGAAGTCCAGAGTACGAAATAGATACGTACAAGTTCATCTTAATAAACTAAATTTTTTTTCTATATTATTCAAAATGTATGTTATTAGGTTCAGATAGATGACATCCAGTGTATTAACTGGTTGAGTATCTTTTCGACTATACAATTAAGTAAAATTTTTTAATTGTTTGTACTATACGATCCTTGGATCGTACAAATGGCTTCTAGAGTACAAAATGGACTCATCTATTTCCATACCAAATGAAACATTATTTGATTAAAATATATCGTATTGTACGATATGGGTTTCATACAACACATTATCCAGAATACGAAATCGGTTCATTCTGAATCATACTATATGAATTTGCTTAATTTTGAACTGATCGTACTGTACAATGCCAGTTTATATACAATTCAATCAGAGTATGCAATTAGTTCGTACCAGATTGTATGAGCAAATTTTCAACTTTTTGTATGTACTTCCTTCGATCGTATTGTACGATTATGGATTATCAAATTAAAACTTTCCATTTTTTGGATGGTTTTTTGTCCCTTTCATATATAAGGTCCTAAAATATCATTGTGCATGAATCCTTCATTTTTTCTTTGAGAGCAAGTGAGAGAGTGCTTTGGGAGAGTGTTTTAGAGTGTGGAAAGAGATCTTGTTGTTGGAAGTTGTGAAAGGTTCACAAGGCTACCCAAAGGTGAGGATCTCTTTGTAAGTTTTTTCGAATCAATTCCTTCTTTGAAATTTTTCAAGCAAAGATCTTTAGAGAATATTCGGTTCTCTACAGACATAAAGAGAGTGTGAAAGGAAAATTGTTGTCTTTCAACACAAGGTGGGTGTGAAATGATAATAGTTCTCTGGCAACACATGGAGAGTGTGAAAGGATGACAGTACTCTATCGCCCTGGAGAATAGTGGAAGTGAGGTGATTTGTAAAGGCTTCTCTAGCTTACTATGGGAGTACAAGGAGAGTCACTTTTGTAATAGTGTAACACCTGAAGAGAGAGTCTTCAGGGAGTGGACGTAGGTCTAGTTGGACTAAATCATTATAAATTTTTATTTTTTTTTATTTTATTGAATTTTTATTTTTCTCTACATTTTATTTTTTGTTTGAAAAGTTTTAGATTGATAAAAACTTTTTATTATACTAAAATTATAAAATGATTTTTTATAAAATTGCCAAGAGTTTTTTTAATTACCAATTCATCCCCCCCCCCCCACTTGGTTAGCATTGAGACAATTGTGTTAGGTCTAACAACCTATATAGACTTTCAAGTGGTATCAGAGCCTACTTTTAAAAATTAAGATTTATACAACATTTTGAGAATAATAATGGAAACTTTTGGAAACTGTAACACCACTAAAGGGTATTCGATCACTAGACCCTGAATGTTTGATAACATACCTTTCAATTTTTGGAAAACACATATGTCTACTTTTCTTCAATTGCTTGACTATCGTATGTGGATTTTAGTATAGGAAGGATACACTAGGCTAACTAGACTTGTAGATGGTATTAGAACTGAAACATCGTTTACTAATTGGACTGTAAAAGAAAAAGACTTTGCTTAGTTAAATGCTAGATGTTTGATTAAATTTTTTATGCACTTAAATCTGAAAACTATACGTGTATCTCTTCCTGTAAAAGTGGAAAAAAAAATTTGGGATGGACTTTGTATCACATATGAGAAGACTAACAAAGTGAAACAATTAAGATTGAACATTTTGCTAATGATTATGAACTATTTTGTATGAAACCAAATGAATCAATTAAGGACATGTATACATGTTTCATTCAAATAGTCACCTCGTTGTATGCTTTAGGTAGGGAACTAATGAATGCTGAGAAAGTAAATAAAACTCTCCATTATTTGTCTACTATTTATGGTGCAAAGATCACTACTATAACAAAATAAAAAGATTTAAATGTTATTCTATTGATAATCTTTTTTTATCACTAATTATTTATGAGCAATGAGTGACACAAAGACAGATTGATATAGATGAGAAGCGAAAGGAGAAGAACATAACATTTAAAGTAGATGACTTAGAGAGTGATTAGTCTCAATCTGATGATGAAGATGATATTGCCTTTATGACAAGGAAATTCAAGAGTTTTCAAAAAAGAAAGCAAAGGAGACGCCTGTAGTAAAAAAAAGGTAAGTTAAACAAAAATGTTAAGGATTTTAATGATGTAATTTTTTATGAGTGTTGGAAGCATGGACATATCAAATTGGATTGCCCAAATCTTAAAGTCAATCCAGGAAATGGAAAGGTTGAGGATAAAAGTAATGTGAGGAATGACAAGAAGAGATTTCAAAGAGCATTTTGGCTTAACTCAACTTCATATTCTTTAGAAATAGAAGTAGAGGAGGAAGTCACCATTCTGTGTTTGATGGCCCACAAGCTTGATCAGTTAGATCAAGAAGAGGTATGTGACTTAACCTATTAAAAATTATTTAATGTTTATGAGAAAATTTATACTGCATATAGAAAACTCAAAAAGATGCATACAAGGTTGAATTAAAATTTTCTAGAATTATAAAAAAAGTATGAAATTCTTAGGAAAGATCATGCACTGATTGATAGAAAACACATAAAACTATTGGATGAGTTTGATGAATTGAATAAACAACATGAACTGTTGAAATCATCACTCACTAAACTTGAAAATGATTTTGAAACATTGCCAATAGATGAATCTGATTATAGAGAGCAATATTTGAAAGTTGACAATGTCGTATTAGAAAGTGCTAACTCATTTTTTAAAAGCTAAATTAAAAGCACTTGAGGAAAACTTGATTCCACCCACACCTGAAATATTTTTCAATCCTGATAAGAAGCGAAAAATTTTAAAACCTAAAAAAAGATAGTTTTATTCATGTAGATTGATAAATCCTTTTCTTGGAGTTAAATATTTTTCTTGTGTAATGATTGGTCATATATCTCACAGTCGAACCATTCATAATAAATCATATCTAGTGTATAGATCAAAGATGTATAAAATAAAGTATACCAAACAAGCATCAAGATTAATTTTTCCAAGAGAAGAATCAAAACTTGTTTGGGTTCCCAAGACTAACATTTGATTATCTTATAGAAACACTCTCATTTAAGATCTTGTGAGAGAATTTGGTATCTAGACAATGGAATGGATGTTTGAAGCATATGACTAGAGATAATACCATATTCATATTGTTGTATGTTAGGAATGGAGGCAAGGTTACAATGAGAGACAATCCCACTAAGAAAGTGGTTTGCATAGGTATGATTAAAAACTTGAATAATTTTTTTATTGAGAATGTTTTACTAGTAGAAAGCTTAAATCATAATCTATTGAGTATTAGTTAGTTATGAGATAAGGGCAATAATGTTAAAAAAATTTCTACTAGCTCCATAATAAGTTAAAATGAATTTGATGTTTTGAATGGAATTAGGGTGAATAATGTGTACATGCTTTATTTAAATTGTATTAAATATCATAATTTATTTTTATCTTAAAATAATTAGTGATGAATCATTGTTATTGCATATGAGACTTATTCATGCCATCACAAAAAATCTTAGAAAATTTACCCAAAAAGAATATATTAGAGGAATAACCGAAACTAAACTTTACTAAGGATTACCTGGGTGATACATATCAACTATGAAATTAGGTGATGTCCTTATTTCATTCCATTAAGGATAATAGAACTAGCAAACTATTGGAAATCATTCACATGGATCTTTTTGGACTAGTTAACACTATAAGCCTAGGAGGTAAAGTGTTTGGATTTTTTATTGTTGATGATTTTTCTAAATTCACTTGGGTTAAATTTTTATTTCATAAGAGTGAATCATTTAAGAAATTTAGAAATTTTTCACTTAGATTTCGAGAAAATTAGGGTGTGAGATTTTATCAATTTAAAGTGATCATGGAGGTTAATTTGAAAATTTTTGTAACGAGGAAGGAATTGATCGCAATTTTTTAGCACCTAAAACCCCTCAACAGAATAGGATAGTATAAATAAAGAACAAATTATTATTTGAAGCTATTAGAGAAATGTTGGCTTAATACTTACTTCCAAAATATTTTTGGGCTAAAGCGCTTTTTATAACTTGCTATATTCTGAATAGGGTGAATATTAGATCAAAATTGAATAAAATACCCTATGAACTTCTTAAGTGGAGAACACCAAATTTCTTACAGTGGCATATTTTTGGATGCAAGGTGTACATTCATAATAATGGGAAAACTCCTTTAGAAAAATTTGATCCAAAATCAGATGCAGTAATTTTTCTTGGACACTATAGTGTTGAAAAATCTTATAGAATTTTTAAAAAGAGGACTTTGGTAGCTGAGGAGACCATACATGTTATATTTGATGAATCTAGCATTTTAAAAGAGCCAAAGTCGGAAGAGGATCATATTAAAAATAACCCCCAAGGAATTGAAAAGATAAATTTGAAAAAAAATATGGAAAAAAATCCATTTGCCTAAAGAATAGAATTTTTTTAAGAAATACCCTAAAGAAGTGATTTTAGGTGAACCTCATGAGGGTGATAGGACTAAGCATGGACTTAGCAAAGAAGTGAACAATTCTAACTTTATATCAATGGTTGAACTCACAAATATAAATCAAATACTTTTGGATGAAATTTGGATTTTGACTATGCAAGTAGAGTTGAATAAATTTGTAAGAAATGATATTTGGGAATTGATTGAAAGGCCAAAGGATCGAAGTGTTGTTAGAACTAAGTGGGTATTCAAGAATAAAATGAATGATTCAGAAGTTGTGATTAGACATAAGGAAATATTGGTGGCTAAGGTGTATAATCAAATAAAAGGGATTGATTTTGAAGAGACTTTTACCCCTGTTGCCAGACGTAAATCAATTAGGGTTTTGTTAGTATTTATTTGTTTTAAAGGTTTTAAATTATATCAAATAGATGTCAAGAGTGCCTTTTTGAATGGAGTGATACAAGAGGATGTTTATCTTGAGCAACCTCAAGGTTTTGAAAATTCTAAATTCTCTAATCATGTGTTTAAATTGAAAAACATATTATATGGACTGAAATAGGCTCCTAGGGCATGGTATGAGAGGTTATGCACTTTCTTATTAGAGAGATCATTTGTGAAAGGAAGTGTGGACACCACCCTCATTTTGAAGAAGATAGGAAATGATATACTCATTTTTCATATATATGTTAATGACATCTTATTTAGATCTACAAATAAAAAAAAAATTCATGATTTTTCAAAAATAATGAGTAGTGAATTTGAAATGAGTTTGATGAAAGATTTGAGTTATTTTCTTGGTTTTAGTATAAATAAAAATAAGAAAATAACTTTTATATTTAGCCAAAGTATATTAATAACATCCTTAAGAAATTGGTAAAGGATAATCTAAACCATTGACTACACCAATAAGTTCCTCGCTTCAAATAGATAAGGACCCTAAAGGGTTATTACTATATGATGATGTCATTGTACTATAAAAGTTGTGTAGTTTCTTCTATACGAGTCAGGACGATTTGCTAGTTGGAGTCAATTTTTAATTGCTAATTTTACGTATGAAATCATATTTCTTATGTACAATTTAGTTGTTAGTTTTTGTGGGGGAAAAATCTAACTATCTTTAAAATGATATTTAATATTTAGATTGTCTAGTATGAACACATATTTGTCTGTACGATCATATGATCAAAAAGCCTGTATGAAAGGATGCCTCAGAAATGACTTTTTAAGAAAAACCTTTTCTTTTTGGCCATTTTTGTTCGTACATTCAAAAATATTTTCATCCCGCAGGATTTTAAATTTGTACATAAGATTAATATTTTGTACTGTACAATAGGTCATTTTTCTATAAATAGAAGGGTCTTTGAAACCATTTTCATTCACTTTCATATCCATTTTAAAACTCTCTAGAGGCCTAATCTTAGGAATGACAAGTTCTAGAAAACATCCACGTCTCTCTAAGGGATCTTCTTCTAGAAGTGGTAGGGATGATAACTTTCTATGTAAGGTGGATGAGAATGGCTACTTTAGGTATTCTACTACCGAAATCACCCCTTCTCAGCTTCTCATTTAGGGTGATCTTTACTTTTCTATCATGCCCTTTTTTGCTTCAACTTAACTTTCTTTCATTCTTACTCTCTTATATGCCTACCACAAAGAGACTTTCCAATTATTTTTGGTAAACATGAGAGTTAATGAGGACCACTCTAGGATTAATTCCTATGTTAAGAAATTATGAGTAGAAATTATAAAGGAAGATATAGGAAACTCTCTCCATCTGAGAACCCAAGGGATTCAATTCTATGCTATGACCTCAAGAGCCAATTTTGATTGGTTTAAAATTAATCAAAATCTTAGAGGTGTGTCCGAAGTGAATCATTTGTCTAGGGTTTACACTCTAAATCAAAATGCTCTGGTCATCCAGCATGTTTTGAGAATGTCAATTTTTCCTAAAGCTGGTGATCGCATAAATATGACTC
Organism: Dendrobium catenatum; assembly: GCF_001605985.2. NCBI lineage: Eukaryota > Viridiplantae > Streptophyta > Magnoliopsida > Asparagales > Orchidaceae > Dendrobium > Dendrobium catenatum. The sequence continues at coordinate 467,421 of NW_021319212.1, forward strand.
CACTTTTGTTCATATTCACCTCTCTGGTTATGATTGAAAAACTCTTTTATGAAGAACAACTCATCATGGATAACATCTATAATCTTTCTAAAATTGGACTTCTACATCATAAGAGAAAGAAAAATGTGGCTTTAGGACATCTAATTGCCTACATTCTAGAAAAGAAGTAGAATCTGATCCATCATAATCCTCCCACACAACTTCCTATTTATTTTACTAATGCCTCTTTTCGATCAAGTTTTTTAGCAGGATAAGAGTTTTGAGAGTGATGATTCAGAAGAAAAAGGGGGAGCTCCTGCTCCAACACCTGTACCTGGACCTGACCAGAATTTCTACTAAGATATAATCCAACACTTTGATAGATTGCACACTCATTATAATCAACACTTTGATTAAGTTGAGAATTATCTAAATCAGTAGGATTCGCGATACCATGAAGACATGGGTTGGATCCGTGGTCAATTTGATACGGTCAAAATGAATATAGCTATGATGAATAGTTACTTTTCAATATTCAACCAGCCACCTCATCCATATCAGGACCCCTCAGATTTATATATGTACTTCTATGTTATTCCTTATGAGTAGTTATGTCTTCTATTAAGATGTATTTCTTTTGGTTTCAGTATTTCATATATTAGTGTTGTATTGTATTGATCTTTGTTTTGTATGTGCATGGAAAATTAATGAATTGTGATATGTTTTATTGACATGTATTAATTCTTAATTCTTAAAATGCTTGTGTCTTTAACAAAAAAAAAAACTTTTGTAGATGATCGTTGAAATGGGTTATTAATTACTTTGCTCTACAAATTAATTTCCTTAAAAAATTTAATCTATCGAGAAATTAAAATTAAAATTATAACTAGATTTAGATAAGGAGATCTTTTTCATGTTCTTATAGACAAACATGACTAAGATATAATTGTTGCAACATTGACATCTTATTTTTTTTTATTTCTCTCTCAATATGTTTATTTTTATTATTAGTGAAATTTGAATTTAGAATATGGATATTGGAAAGACCCAAAAAGAAAAAAAAATGGTAGATGCACAAAGGGTGCAAAAAAAGAAAAGATGCGTAATGGTTTGCAAAGTGAAAAGAGGTATAAAATTAGTCCAAATAAAAAAATACACAAAGTGTGCCACAAATATTTGAAAAGATTTGAATGTCGCCAATTGAAAACATTTGTTATGTTCTTTTCATTATCATTCAATCTCTAATCCAAATCCATCTAACTAATAGTAATATTCAATATTGAATTCGAAGTTAACTAATCTTCAATTCGTCATTTTTTGAATAATCATTTTTATTTAATTTGTCTAGCATGAATAATGAACCTGGTTAACTTTTCTTATCTTAGTTCTTCTTTGATTTAAAATTTTAAAATTTTTCTTTTTAGTATTACGAAATTAATATTGTATTTGCTATAAGCTTAAAATCATTTTCTCCTTTAACTCTTTTGGTCTATCTATAGAAACCTTTCTTTTCATGATGTACTTCCCTTTTTGTTTTTGTCAAAAGGGGGAGTCAGAATATTGTTTGATGATTGATGTATGTAGGTAATATTTGTATGTATATGTGTATTGTCAATGTGTGTATGTTTTAAATATTTGAATGATGTTCGTTCATGTTTGCATTTTTGTTTGAGTTATTTTTTATTTGAGCACGCATTTTTATTTTAGTTGTTTTTTATTTGAGTAGTTGTTGTTTGTTTTTTATTTTTTTATTTTTAGGTTCATTATTTTTTTTCATCAAGAGAACCCCTTGTTATTTAGTTGGTCATTCCTTTAGGAGGAGCTAATGAGAAAAAATGTGTTAAATGTTAACTCAAACAATAATAATTTTGCCATTACTAAAAAGAGGTAGATTGTTGTAAATTAGTTTTTATAAATTTATTTTAATACAATGTGTATTTTTGATGGTTCCAAAATATTATTGTATTAATTATTATTTCTTTTAACATATATTAAAAATATTATTTTTGTTGTTTTTGTGTACTAATATTTTAGGGAAATTATACTCCAAACTGCTGAAGACTTCAAGTCCGATTTGATTAGAGTTTATTATTTTTTATGTTTATACTTTTTTTTTTTACTTTTCTTGAGTCTAAAAGAGTGTGATTATAATTGGGTAACTATCACACACACATTAGGAGAGTATAAATTTTTTTAATTTTTTATAACTAATCATACTACATGATTTTAGATCATAAGGGATAATATGACATGAGCGTTCCTCAAGAAAGTAGTTAATCAAACCATGCTAGGAAAATTTTCTAAGTCTTGCTCATATTTTACAAAGTTACTTTTATACAAATGATGTCTAGAGTACGAAATAGATACGTACAAGTTAGTTATGATGAACTCAAATTTTTTTTCTATATTGTTTGTATTATACGATCTTAGGTTCATAGAAATGACATCCAGAGAATGAAATGGTTGCATATCTTTTTGTTCATATGAACAGGTAGATTTTTTGAATTGTTCATACTATATGATCCTAGGATTGTACAAACGACTTTCATAGTATGAAATGGATTCATCCATTTCTATACCAAATAAAACATGGTTTGATTAAAACATATCATACTATACAATATGGGTTTCATACAGCATATTGTCTAGAGTACGAAATTGATTTGTACTGAATCGTACCAGACGAATCTTTTTAATTTTTAACTAGTCATATTGTATGATGTCAATTCATACACATGTCTATCAGAGTATAAAATTGGTTTGTACTACATCCTATGAGCAAATTTTGTATTGTTCATATCGTCTTTGATTGTACTTTATAATCATGGATAGCCAAATTAAAAATTTCAGTTTTCTGGATGGTTTTTTGTGCCTTTCACATATAAGGTCCTAAAACATGACTGTGGATGAATCCTTCTTCATTTTTTCTTTGAGAACTAATGTGAGAGTGCTTGGGGAGAGTATTTGAGACTGTGTAAAGATATCTTGTAAGTGGAATTTGTGAAGGGTTGAAAAGGTTACCCAAAGGTGAGGATCTGTTTGTAAGTTTTGTCACATCAATTACTTACTTCTTTGAAGTTGCTCGAGAGAAGATCTTTGGAGAATTTCCAGTTCTCTGTCAACATTAAGAGGGGGTCTTTAGGGACTAAATGTAGGTCTAGTTGGACCGAACATTATAAATTTCTGTGTTTTTATTTTACTACTTTTATTGTTCTGCACATTTTATTTTTATAGTGGAAAAGTTTTTAGATTGATAAAAAATTTTTGTTGTGCTAAAATTATTAAATGGTTTTCTATAAAATTTCCAAAAGTTTTTTTTTTATTTAATTACCAATTCACCCCCCCCCCCTCCTACTCTTGGTTAGCATTAGGACAATGTGTTAGTTTTACCAACCTATAAAGACTTTTAAAATATTTATAATAAATTCTCAAAAACTGAATGAGGAGTTTGAGATAAGTATAATGTGAGGAGTAGAACTATTTTCTTATATTTAGGGTGAGGTAGAAGGATGATGGAAATTTTCTTAATTAATTAAATTACATCAAGTTCAACCCTATGAAATATGAACTGGATAATGCTAAGGAAATAAACACTCCAATGAGTTCTACTATTCGATTATACAAGGACCCAAATGGAAAATCAATTGATCACAAGAAGTATAGAGGGATAATTAGATATCTCCTTTACTTGACTACGAGTTGACCTAATATCATGTTTAATGTTTCTCTCTATACTAGATTTATAGTTGATTCTAATGAATCCCACATGAGTGATGTTAAAATAATTTTTAGTTATCTTCTTGAAACCAAAAACTTAAGAATCTTATTTCCTCTATATAGTACTTCTTTTGAGATCATAGGTTTTTTTTATTCAGACTTTATAGGTTGTAGGGTTGATATGAAAAGGACCTCTAGAATATTCCATTTCATAGGAAAATTTTTATCTCCTAGTCCAGCAGAAAAAAAAACTTTGTAGCCTTATGTACTGCTGAAGAAGAATATATAGTTATAGGGAGTTTTTTTGTATAAGTCTTATGGCCTAAATAAGATATCTTACATCTTAGACTACTTGTAGGTACCATTCAAATCATTTATGATAATAGTAGTTCCATTTTCATATCAAATAACCTAATCCAACATTCAAGGACCAAAAATGTATACATTAGGCACCATTTTATTATAGACCATGTGACAAGGGGATATAAAGCGGCATCATGGAGCTACTAAAAATTAATTTGTAGATATATTTAAAAAACCCTTGGTATATGAAATATTTAGCACCTTAAGGACTAGACTAGTGGTTATAGATATTTATGCTTCAATCAGAATGATTTAGAAATTAGAAAAATAAATGTTTTTTTTTTGTATCTTTCTTTTAAACTTATTTTATGATTGTTTGTATTAGTTATGTTATTTTGTCATTTATTTTATGTTCTTTTAAAGGATCTTTCTTGATCATTACACACCACATTCTAAATTTCTTTAACATCATATTATATGATTTCACATTAACCTATATGATATTTAAAAACACTAAATCAATGATCACAGGACATCCAATGGGTAATATTGATCAATCATTAGTGATTGTACTATACGAACACCTACTTTGTACTGTATGATGCATGTGGCAGTGTACGTTGGATTAATTTATTACAATCAGTATAATATTTAATTTCATATCGTACTGTATGAACACCTATTCATAGAGGATGCTCAAACTAGTCAACAATCATCCAAATTGAGACCTTAGAATGAATGTGTTCTCTTTAATTATCTAGTATGATTTTGATCATATTATATGATAAGACCACCATTTTGATTGAACATATCTGAAAAAATGGAATGCACTAGTTTTAAATGCACAGTGTCTCTATCGTACTATACGATATGGCCATTCTATTTAATGACATGAATTCAAAGCAATTCTTCCCTCAACACATTTCATTCTTCTTACCTCCTCCCTAAAGATCTTTCCTTTGTAATCGTCAGAGGAAAGTGTTCACAAGCTTTAGAAGGAAGTTCTTCTAAATGCCCCATGGATCCTCAGTTTGCCAAAGATATTGATGAAGAGGCTTATAATCAGTACAAAGTTGTCGGGATCATGTCTTGCAACATCATAAACTAGGATGTTTTAAACTTTCATGTAATCTCTCTCTCTCTCTCTCTCTCTCTCTCTCTCTCTCTCTATCTATCTATATATCTATCTATCTATCTATCTATCTATCTATTTATCTATCTATCTATATATCTATCTATATATCTATCTATATATCTATCTATATCTTTGCTCGCACCGCCCTTGAGTTTATTCTCACACTGGTCTACCCATTCAATCATGAGCTTCTTTTCAAAATTTTGGCTAGTATTTGAATTAAAAGTGTGGATACTACCCTCCAATCTTATGTCAATAAGAGGCTTGTCAAAATTTCCTATAAAGATTTTCATGAATTACTCCACCTTTCCACTACTGGCAAAAAAAGTTACCTTTTATGTTGAAATAACGAATAAGATTGGACCCTTACAAACACTTACCTTAGGGAATCAAATCTTGGATACCACATCACCCATGTCAATACCTTAGTTCAAGATGCTAGAATCATCAAAAATATTCTTTGTAACTCAATAATTCCAAAAGCTGTGGATCGAATTAACATCAGACCTCTTCTATCTATGAATAACTACTTTATAAGGGCTGAGATACATTTAAATGCAGGTGATCTAATCATTTGATATCCAGAGAAACAAACCTGTATTCAAGATCTTAGATATAAAAGAAAGCTAAATCTTGCCTTAGTCCAAATAATTTCTTTAATGCTTGAATCAAAATACAACTTCCAATTCCCTACACCGCTATATAACTTTCCAATTTTCTATTCCAATAGCTCCATCCATGTCCTTCACAACACTTGCTACCATAATGTTCACTATGTGAATGACAAGCCAATAAAAGTAGAGGGAGGACCAGCACTAGCGCTTGTTCCAACACAAGCACTTGTCGACAAGCAGTCTCAACAAAATATGTTGGCTCAAACCTTTAAGTTGTGGGAGGCTCATTTTGACACCTACATAACATAGTAGTAATAATAGCAAGAATGATTTGGCTCACTCTTATAACTATGTAGAACAATAGTAGGAACAACAAAATAATGATATGGGTTGGTTTAGAGAGCAATTTGCTTCAATCTAATGATTCTTCCAACCACCACCACCTCCTCCTCCTCTACTTGATCAAGATCCTTCTTACTTTTAGTTTACTATGTATTTTTGTCCTTGTGTCTATATTTTCTTTACTTCTATGCTTTGTGATGTATGAGCTTCTTTTTAGTGTCTTTTTTAGCTATTTTCTCCTTTTTGTGATGTCAAAAGGGGGAGTAGTTTGTTGTTAGTTGATTATAAACTATGTTTGAATGATTAACCTACTATTTTCTCTTTTATTTCCTATTATTTGTTTATGCAATGTTTTCTTAAAAAAAACTAGAAAAAGAACCCTTCCTATTTTTGAAAGTTTCTTCTAACTAACTGTATAATTATATAATGAAAATTAGTTATACGGCTAGAGGTTCCCACAATTAGCAAATAACACTCGACCATTCAAATACTAGAGAATAAATTTGCTGGGCTCACCAAGTCTTTGAGGGAAGAGAAAGACAAAAGAGGGACGGTTAAGGTAAGTGTAAAAATCCTCAAAGAATACCTCTTTGTGAGAGAAAACTCTCATGATGGAAACTATTATAAATCTAGACCCAAGTCCAATAATTTTGATGATAACAAATATTACTGGATTGCATTCCATGCTCTCCTATTAACTGCTATTATTGTATATTTACTTTTTCCTATGTATTAGTATTTTCAGTCCACCATACACATGCAAGTTCGATCAGCTTAAGATTAGGTAGACTAGTGTTAAGTATGTTCTAAAAAGTTTGTATTTTTAATTCTTATATATTTTTTACCTTTCTTGAGTCAAATCATATATTTGGTGGATACTAAGCTTGGTAACCATACACACACTTTAAAGGGAGTAAGTTAGTAAATATCAAAAGTAGAATCTTTTTGAACTAATCGTATTGTAAGATTTATATCTTATTATATGATTAGCTAATTAGAGAAAGATTAAAATACCTAATTATGATAATTAATGCAAGATGAACTAATTATACTATTCGATGTAAGATTTATATCATACGATGATAAGTTGAAATTGGGATCCTTGTCGCCAATCACAATTTAATTAATATAATTGAAATTAAAATTTTGTGCTCATCATATAGTATGATTTTGTTAAATCTTGCCTAAATTAATCCCATGATTAGGGAATAAATTTGGATTAAATAAATAAGTCAAATCATATAGAATGATTTGACCAATCAAACCATATAACTTGATTCATGCATGGGATGATAATTTAATCATTGTCACTCATATGAAATTATAATCCAAGTTATTTGAACAAATCATACAGTTTGATGATTTAAATCATCCATTATGGTCAGCTCAATTCTTTGAACTGATCATACAACACCTATCTCTTCATGAAGTACTAATAAAAGTACTTTGCACTAGTCATATTAGAGGATCCAGGATTATACTTTATGATCATAGTTGCTAGAATTTAATTTAGGGCTTTTTATGAGGCCTCATATTTAATTTATCTCATTGACTTATTTTAAAGTCTTTGACTGTTTATTGTTCTTGAGAGGAAGCTTTTGAAAAGAAGATCTTGGATAGCTTTCGGATGAAGAGGGAGTGCTTGTGTGCAAGGGAGATCTAGTGTGATGGGATCTCATGGTTGCTCCAAACTAGTGTCTTACCTTGTTCCTCCATGTGACTGTCTTGGTTTCTTGGGTTGCTTTGGGGAGAAGTTTTTCAGCTGAACGATGTTGTTCTCTTCCATCATCATGATGGTGGGAAAGGTGTTCAAGGTTCTCTTCCTTCTCCAAGATGAAGAAAAACATTGAAGGTCTGCTACCATCGTTTGGATGTTGAAAAACTTATGGCTCTTCTCTGCACTTGGTTTTGTGGAAGGGAATTATGTAAGGGCTTCTCCACCTTGCTACGGAGGCAAAAGGAGAGACACTATAGTGATACTGCAAAACTCAAAGTGGAGGAATCTGAGAAATAAACATAAGTCATTGTTTAACAAAACCACTATAAATTTTTGATGTGTTTGATTTGATATTTATATCCTACATTTTACTTTTGCATCTTAATTTTGTTATAACTAGTAGGTGAAAATTGTACTCAACGCTTTGCTTTATAGTTTAGAATTTCATCATTATTATTTTCATGTTTTGCAAAATTTGGTTTGCTTCTAAACTAAGTGATAATCACTACTTATTTTTCAAAAATTAAAAAAAAATATAAAAGTATAGTCTTTATTTTTTAAATTAAGAAATTATTCTTTAAATTCACCAACTCACCCCCCCTTCTTTAAATTCCCCACCCCCCCCCCCCCCCCCCCCCCGTCTTTTATGTGTCTAGGGACAAGTTAACTTAGGCTTCACATCTTTTTCAAACTTTTAGGAGATACTCATCTAGTCAACCTAAAGAACAAATCTTAGGAGACCCGTCTGATGGTGTTAGAATTAGGAATGAACTTAGGAAGGAGGTTATTATTCTATATTTATCTCCATGATAGAACCCACCAACATTGATGAAGCCTAGCTGATAAATTCTTAATCTTAGCATTGTAAGAAGAATTGAATCAATTTATTAGGAATAATGTTTGGTAGCTGGTGAGTAGACCTAAAGACTAGAGTGTTATAGGAATCAAATGGGTTTTTAAGAACAAATAAATAGCTCTAACATAGTAATGAGAGATAAGGCTAGATTAGTAGCTAAGGGGTGCAATCAAATTGAAGCGATTGACTTTGAAGAGAGTTTTACCTTTACCCAATAGCTAGATTAGAAGACATTTTAGTGCTCTTAGCATTTTCTTGCTTTAAAGTATTTAAGCTATAATAAATGGATGTTAAAAATGCTTTCCTAAATGGGGTAATTAAAGAGGATGTATATGTTGAGCAACCCACATGTTTTGAGAACTCTAAATTCCCTAATCATGTATTCAAACAAAGGAAGGATCTGTATGGGTTGAAGAAAGCACTAAGAGCCTACTTTGAAAGGTTGAGTACATTCCTTTTATAAAGAGCTCTTCTTAAGGGTAATGTAGATACAACCATATTCTTAAATAAATAATGAGAAAACTACCCGTAATTCAAATATTTGTTAATGATATATTGTTTGGTTCTACAAATATAAATATTTGTTATAAATTCTCAAAAACTATGACTAAAGAGTTTAAGATGAGCAAGATGTGAGAGCTGGATTATTTTCTTAGATTTACTATGAAGCAGAAGGACGAAGGAACTTTCCTTAGTCAATCTAAGTACATAAAGAACATCCTTAATAAATTATGAAATTGATAATTCTTAAGAAGTAAGCACTCTCACGAGCTCTACTATTCAATTAAATAAAGACCCAAATGAAAAATTAGTTGATCTAAAGAAGTATAGAGGGATAATTGCATCAATCCTTTACTTGACTATTAGTAAAGATGATACCATGTTTAGTGTCTTTCACTGTGCTGCATTTCAGGCTTATCCTTAGGAATCCCATATGAGTGATGTTAAAAGAATTCTTAGATATTTTCTTGGAATCCAAAACACAGGAATCTGGTATCCTCGATATAATACTTCTTTTGAGATGAGAGGATATTCTGATTCAAACTTTGCAGGTTGAAGGTTGATAGGAAAACCACTTATGGAATATGTTAATTTATTGGACAATCTTTAGTCTCATGGTCTAGTAGCAAATAAAACTCTGTAGACCTATCTATCGATGAAGTATAATATATAGATGCATGAAGTTGTGTTACACAAGTATTATGGCTTAAAAACACATCTTAAATATTGGACTTCCTATTGGCACCATTCAAGTCATGTGTGATAACACTAGTGCCATTTTTATATTAATAAATCCTATCCAACATTCAGATACTAAACACAAAGACCTTAAGCACCATTGCATCCCTATTCATGTGGTATTATTATGATCGTACTGTATGATAAGACCATCTTCTTGATTGATCGAACTAGATAAAATTGAATGCACTCATTTGTACTGTAAGGTGTCTCTACCATACTATACAACAATATGTCCATTCAATTTAAAGAGATGAAAATCAAAGCTTTCTTCACTCAACCCATTTCTCTCTTGTTACCTCCTCTCTAAAGATCTTTTACTTTGAAACGGCTGGAGGAAAGTATTCACAAGCTCTAAGCAAAGATATATTTCAATACAGTTGATCTAATCATTTGATATCTTGAGAAACTAACCATATTTTAGATCCTAGATATAAAAGAAAGCCAAATCTTTCCTTAGGTCACATAATTGCTTTCATCCTTGATTCAAAATACAACTTCCAATCTCCTACACTGCTAGTTCACTATCCAATTTTCTAATCCAAAATCTCCATCCACATCCTTCATAGAAATCACCGCCACACTATTCACTATAGATAACGAGCAAGTGAAAGTAGAGGGAGGTCCAACACCGGTACCAGTTCTAGCGCCAACACCTGTTCACCAGCAGTCTCTTACGATATGCTGGTTTAGAGGTTTGGCCAGTGGGATACATATTTTAACACCTATACAGCGATGAAGCAATAGTAGCATGACAATGATACGGTTCATTTTGATAACTATGCAGTACAACCACAACAACAGCTTCATAATGACATGGCTTGGTTTAGAGAGTAATTTGGTTCAATCCACCTATCCTTTTAACCACCACCACCAACACCTCTTCCACATGTTCAAGATACTTCATAATTTTAGTTTGCTCTATAATTTTGTCCTTGTATCTATATTATTTTTACTTCTATCTATGTATCAGTAGTTTCATCTTTTTTGTTATGTCAAAAGGGGAGCAGTTTGTTGTTGGTAGATTTTACATTATTTTCAAATAATTAACCTACTTTTCTTTTCATTTCCTATTATATGTGTATGCAATGTCTTCTTTAAAAATTAAAAAAAAATGAAAAAAGGACCCTCCCTATTTTTGAAAATTTTGACTAGCTAGTAGTTTAATTATATAATGAAAATTAGCTAAATGAGTAGAGGTTCCCTCAATAAATAAATACAACTCAACTATTCGAATATTAGAAAATAAATGTGGTGGGCACACCAAGATTTTGGCGGAAGAGAAAAAAAATGAGGGATACTTAAGGTAAGTGTCAAGAATCCTAAAGAAGATATCTTTTGGAAATAAATTACTCTCGTGATGGCAACTATTGCAATTCTGGAACCAAGTCCAATGATTTTGTTGATAACAAATATTATTGGATTCCCTACAATGCTATCTTTTATTAACTATTATTATTCCCTTCAATGCTATCTCTTATTAACTATTATTATTCCCTTCAATGCTATCTCTCGAGGGTGACAAAGCTTCAGGCTCTCCGTAGCACTAAGTTTGGTGGAAGTAATTTGCGTAAAAGGAGAGATACTATAGTGACAGGGAAATACTTAGAGAGAACTCCAAGGGATGGACGTAGTTCATTATTTGACCAAACCACCATAAATATTTGGGGTGTTTATTATAATTTCTATTTTTTATATTTTACTTTTCATTTTAATTATGTTATAACTGTTGGTGAAAATTATACTTATTACTTCTTTCTTCTGATTAGAATATCATCATTATTACTTTGATGTTTTGATAAATTTTCTCGCTTCCGCACTAAGTTAAAATTGTTACTTGTTTTTTAAATATTGAAAAATACAAAAATATTGTCTTAATTTTTAAATTAAGCAATTTGTTATTATTTCACTAATTCACGTCCCTCTAGGTGTGCCTAGGGACAATTACACTTAGGCTTAACATCCTTATAAAACTTTTGGCAACTTGAATGGCCAATAGAAGATATCTTGACTTAAAAGTTTTCCATAAGCCAATTCCAAAATCAATGATCAAGTTAGATTGATACAAGTGAAAGAGAAAAATTAATAGAATGTCAATGAGTTTTTTTAAATTTATAACTCATAGAAGGAGATCACTTGAGCCTTGATACGATGATAAAAAAAGACCCCAACATTATATATTAGGATATGGTGACATTTGAATCTTTGATAGCAAAGGCAAGCTTTAGTGAAGAGGAATTTAGTAACTCAAAAAGCCCCTCTAGACACTAACTAGTATTTTTTAATAGAATAGTATATGTACCAAATTCTTAAAATAATAAAAATTTTTACTTATCTAAAATTTAGGTTATGCTTGAGTTAATTTATTCCCTTTTGATGAATGCTAAACACTCAACATCAAATATTAAAAATTGAATATCAAAGATCTATATTGTATAACATAAATACTAATTATAATCTTCAATATTAAATTGAAAAAATTTTTGAATAAATTTTCATCATAAAAAAGATGATTATTAAACATGAATCCAAAAATAAATATAATTTCTTAAATAATATTGACTAATAATATATTATGAACATGAAATTTAGTAATATTTTAAAAATGCATTTTTTAATTAATTATCTCACAAAAAATAGATAATGAATAATAATAATAATTAATCTTTTATGGTATCTGATTAAGAGAGAGAAACTCAACCTCTTCTGGTAGAAGGCAATTTTTGAAATCATCAATTCGTGCGTCCTCATCTCCACTCCAAAGACGTCGTAGGATTGTTGACCTCCTTCTGTTGGTGGTTCCTTCAACGTTCGTCCTCCTACCATGGCTGTTAGGAATTACTTACATCTCGTAGCTGGATCTTCTCCCATAGCATTCAGAGATTCAAAATTTCATCAAGATACACAAACCAGGTTCATGAAAGATCCTCCATTGATTATAAATGAAAGAGGGTTAGTAAGTTCCAAAAAATAAACATAAGTTTGGGGAAAGGCAAGAATGTGTTATTTGAAAACTTTGTTAAAAAACAATCGAAAGTTTCTGCAATCTGTGACTCCAATTCTATAGCTCAAAATGTTTTTGGCTCCTCTTCTCCTCCTGTTTCAAAGATTGATTTAAGAAAAGATGCTGTTTCAAAATCTGTCAATTTTGTTTCTGATAGATAGGAAGTTGCTGAATTTAACCCTATCAATGTTTAAGTTCTAAAAGGTGTGATTTCAGGAGCATTGGAAAAATTGGACTTCTCTACTGAACCAAAGGAGTAGGGGAATACAAGCTTGGTTCAGTCAATGTCGGGTCTGAATAAGTTTGGCAGGTGCGTATTAGGAGATCTTGGTAATTATGTTTCAACAAAGAATAAATTTGGAGGCCCCGAAAACGCAGTCAAGTAATGAGTTGAGTAATGCTTGGAATAAAAAAACTAACATAAATGTGGTTGATTTAAATATTGGGGAAGGTTTTATTTAAAATGGTTCTATATTGAAGCTGCACTTAGAGAAGGAATTTTCCAATTCCAGCAAACTTCATAAATCACTGGTAATTAAAATCTTTGGGAAAAACATTCCATTTAATATCATAAGTCTAGAGCTGAGAAGACAATGGAGCTTATTTGGCATGTTTCACTTTACTTTACTTGGAATGTGAGGGGTACTTTGTGCTTTCAATGAGGTCGAGGCTATGGAGAAGGTCTTAACCAATGGACCTTGGTATGTTAATGGAAACATTGTTGGAATTGATAAATGGTCTCCAGCATTTTCACCTACATCCTTTTAAGGCTTCACTTCTCCTATATGGATTAGGATGCCAAATCTCTCTTTGCAATGTTGGGATGAGATTAATGTGTGTAGAATTACATTTATGGTGGGTACACCTTATTTGATTGATGGAAACATGTTAAAATGGGGTAGAAGAGAATTTGAAAGAATTTGTGTTCATGTTAAGCTTGATGAAAAACTACCATTGGGAGTATGGGTTGAAGGAAACTTGGGCAAATTTTATCAAAATATTGAGTATGAAAGGTTACCTACCTTTTGTTTCAATTGTGGAAAGATAAGGCGCTTAAAAAATAACTTTTTTAAGAAGCAGAAGAGAAGGTTTCCTAGTGTCTAAACAAACTGAAAACCAAGCTAAGAAGACAAGCTCGGAAGATGTTGATAGGGAGAAAAATGAGGCTGCTAAGAAGACAAATTCTTAAGTTGAAGAGGCTAATAGACATGGATATGGACCTTGGGTCCATGTGAATTATGGAAAGAAAAGGTTTGCAAATCCTAAAATACTTTGAATAATAATATTGGTACAGAGGTGGAAAGCTCTATTATCCATGTTGTTGAGAAGATATCGGATGAAGCTACTAAAAAGGTTGATGAGAAAACCATTGCAGATACAACATTAAAGAATAAATAGGATATCAGTTCTAAGCTTATTGTTGTTGAAAAGGTGAATGAAACAAAAAATAAGAAATATAAAATAATAAAATGGGAACATATACTGAAGAGGAGGGTGGAATGAACAACATGAATGAAGTAGGAAAGCAAAACAATTTGGGAAATGAAATTTTTGCAGGAACTGAGAATGGTATAAATCTGAAATCACTTGGTAATTTTAATAATACCAACAAATTTAATGTGTTAAATCCTTTTACTAAGGAATGGGAGATAGTTGAAGTAATGTCACCTCCTGGGAATTTTTTTACAAAGGTAGCAAAAAATTATGAAGAAAATGGGGAATCAATTCCAATGACGAATGATGAACTGAAAGTTGAAGGAGATTCTTCTTCTAATATTAAGAATAAAGGTGTTAAACAACTAAAAGAATTGGGGCCAATTAAATTGGTAATTAGAAGTAGGAGATTGGAAGGTGATCTAAGGGAGAAAGAGGGGAACTCTTCCCCTCTAATCCATTAATGGACTCTATAGTTTTTTTGGAATTGTAGAGGAGCTAGGAAAAACAAAGCTTCTCTATATCTCAAGGAGTTGGTGAAGGATCACGTTGTTTTTTTATTGTGTTGTTGGAAACTAAGTTGGCTTCTATTGATAGCAGAGAAGTTGATTCTTTGATTGGAGTTGGATGGGAGTACTTTCAAGTCACTTTAGAAGGATAATCTTGAGGTATTTTAGAGATTTGGAAAAAAAAAATTTGCATCATTTAATGTGTTGGAGTATTCTTCTAAATTCATAGTTGGTGAGCTGGATATTCCTAATAAAGGTAAATGGAGGGTAGCAACTATTTATGGCAGTAAAGATGTTAATAGAAGGACTCTTTGGAATAAATTGGAAGCATATACTAGCATTGATTTCTATATGGTAATAGTGGTGATTTAAATTATCTACATTCTAAAGAAGACAAGATGGGTGGAAGAAGATTCACATTCACATTGGATCCCAAAGAAATGAAATCGTTCATGGCTTGCAATGATCTCCTTGAGGTTGGATGTGTTGGACCAAAATTCAAATGGTGCAACAATAAAACAGGTGATTATCGAATGCTTGAAAGGTTAGACAGATTTTTTGTGAATATGGCGGCTATCAACTTGCCTCTCCGTATGATGGTTAAACACCTTCCAATAGTAGCATCGAATCGTAGTTCTGTTTTGTTAAACCTTTATGAGTCTTCTCCTAAGACCAAAAGATCAATTAAATTCAAAGATGTATGGGACTCCTTCTCAGTCTCTACTGCTGTGGTAAGAAATGCTTGGAAAAAGAAAACTTTTGGAAGTTACTCTCAAATTCTTGACAATAAGATGAATAGAGCTTTGAAATCCTTATTTTTTTTAGTAAAGCCAAACTGAAGAGTTTGAATCAAAGTAAGGAAGTCTTTAAAATAGACATATTAGAGCTCCAAACAAGAGAAGCAGAGTTTGGTCAACTCTCGTTTAAAGAGGTTTGGTTATTGAAATCTAAGGTAGATAAGTTTAATTCTACTTTGGCTTGCCTAAGCACTTGGTGGAGGCAACATGCTAAGGTAAAATGGATGGTAGAGGGAGATTATAATTCTAGATTTTTTCAAACATTTTCTAGTGTAAGGAGGAATGAAAACTTCATTTTTGGTATAAAAGATGGAAGTGGAAATATGGTGGAAGACCAAAAATAGATAGAGGAGGTTCTACTTAAATTCTTCAAAGGGAAATGGCGTGAAAAGGGACTGCTTGCTAGAAGGGTGGCTGAAACCATGGAATTGTCTTGAAGAAGAAGATATCAAATTACTTAGCAAATACTTCTCACTAGAATAAGTGGAGATAGTGATAAAAGAAACCGATGGATATATAGCTCTAGGGATTGATGGAATATCATATTCCTTTCTTAAGAGCTATTGGACAATCTTTAAGGATGATTTTTGGAAAGCTTTGCAACAATTCTTTTTAACAACCAAAAAGTGTGATAATTGGAAAAAAACTATTATAGTGTTGATCCCTAAAGTAAGTAATCCTATGAATTCTAATTATAGTCCAATTAGTTTATGCAATACTATCTACAAAGTTGCTACCAAGGTCTTATTAAACAGATTGAATTATATCATTCCTAAGCTGATTTCCAAGGAGCAAGTGGCATTCTTAAAAGGGAGGTCTTTGTCAGAACATGTCCTGATAGCTTAAGAAATATTTCATAAGTTCAGGTACTCTAAATCTACTAAGGGTTTACTCTCTTTCAAAATAGACATAGAACAAGCTTATGATTCCATGGGATGGCCAACTCTAAGTAAAGCCTAGAATATTTTTATTTCCCTTCATTCTTTTCAAAACTAATCATGTAGTGTGTACAAGATCCTTATTTCTTCTTGTTGATTAATGGAATTCCTTCTACTTGGATCAATGCTAGAAGTGGATTCCGATAGGGATGTCCATTATCGCCTTATCTCTTTATCCTATGTTCTCAGCTCATGTCAAATGCTTTTATGGAAAATGAGTCCATTGGTGTTTGGGTTAGTCCAAATGGTCCAAGAATCTCACATTTGATTTATGCGGATGACATTATTATTTTTTCTGAAGAATAGCTAAAAATTATGAAGAAGATCAAATGTATAGTGAAGAATTTTCATAACTGGACTAGACAAAAGGTAAATGGGAACAAATCTGGGATACTATTTTGTAAGTTTTTGAAAAGATGGAAAAAGTGAAGTATAACTAATATCATGGGCTTCAAAGAGGTTAAGGAGTTTAGTTACCTTGGAGTTAAAGTTGCTTTAAGAAGACTAGCAAAGAAGGATTTCCAATTTATTATTTATAAAGTTTTAAAGATGTTGAACACTTGGGGAGCAAAATTTATCTCTTTGGTTGGGAGGATCACACTTGCAAAAATGGTATTACTTTCACATCCTACTTTCCATTCCACTATTTCCTTGATTCCAAAGAGTATTTTAGATGAAATTGATAAGCTTTGTCAAAATTTTATTTTGGAACAAAATGAATGGAGGTTTAGGCCTTCAGTATGTGAGTTGGAATAGATTACGTGAGTCTTGGGATAATGGAGGACGTGGGTTGCATTCTTGCTTTAACAAAGTTGGCCCTCTAAGGGAAAAACTTGCTTGTAAATATACTCAACATGAATACTTATTACTGCACAAGAGTTTTTACCCAAAATATGGTTCTCTATAGGATTATGGAGGTGGGAAGAAGTCAAGTTCGGCAGCTTGGAAAATAATCATGAATGGAGGAAAATTCCTAAAACAAATTGTGAGGTGGTTTATAGCAAATGGTGAATCTATTGACATCCTTGAAGATATATGGATTATGGACAATTGCATAAATAGGTGGCCAACATTTGTTACAACTCAAGATAGCAATGAAGGTTCAAGGAGGTTGATAATTTTATCTCTGAAGGAAGATGGAATATTGTTGAATTAAAGAAGCATTTTGGGAAGGAGCTAGTAGAATGATTTGTAAGATAGAGATATGTTCTAACCTATATGAAGATAAATTGGAACTTATTTACAAAAAATCTGGGAAGTCAATTTCAGCATTGGCTTCGGCTGCTTTGGATCATTCTAATCCTGTAAACAAATATTAGATTTGGTTGAAAAAGGCTAACTGAATGCTCGAGTGGAGAACTTTTGGTGGAGAATCTTTAATAAGACTTTACCAACTTATTAATTTTGTCTTATAGAAGATTACGAAGGAATGAACATTGTCTAAGAGGATGCAATGAAGTTGAAAATATAGATCATGTGGTAAGTAGATGTAATAAAATCAGTGAGGTGCTTCAACATCTAAATAAGTGGAGCTTTGAAATTCCAACATTTCATTTTTTGGATGAAACTTGTAAATGGCTTGATTTACAAAATGCTTTATTGGTGAATATGTTTTGCAATGTGATCTAGTTTGCATGGAAGGAGAGGAATGAGTTGGTATATGGGAAGTTGCAAAGGAGCTCAGTATACATTGCAGTTGAATTGGTTTGTTATGCAAGAGTTTCTAATACTTTTAACTATGTTAATTTGGGCCGGTTGGGTGCTAATCAGCATTTGCTATTGGAAAATTGTTGGCATCCTCCTCCACCCGATTGGATCAAGATTAATATTGATGCAACATTATTATCATCCTATAAAGGGCGAATTGGTGGCGTGTTTAGAGATAACAAAGGTAGATTTCTTGCAGCTTTTGGAAAACCTTGTATACATTGGGATATCTCTTATTTGAAACTTCTCATTATAACATCCATCAAAGATGTTATTAAAGATTGGATGCTTGAGTATAAGGGACTCATCATTGAAAGTGCAATGCTAATGTCATCAAGTTCATTCATAAAGCATTAAAAAAAAGGGGGACAAGGTATAGAAAAACTCTCCTCTACCAAAGATTTTAATTATGTGATCTTCAATTGTATAGAAAGAAAATGTAATAAGTTGGCAAATCTATGTGCTAATTATGGGATTTTTAGCTCTTTTTTTTTTTGGAGAATATTTCTGTTAACAAGATTCCTCCTTTTATCAAACTGTTAAAGGAGGAATCTATAGGTTGTTCTTTGCAGGTTGCTTTTTCCCTTCTTTTTAGTTATTAATGCAAGCATTGCTTCTTCTTCAAAAAAAAAAGAATAATAAGAATTACCATTAAATAAGATGAATACTAATTGTTGAATATTATCATCGATAACTCAAATACAAAATACTGTATGACATCATTGATAACATCAGTATGAAAAAATAAATATCATCATTAATGAGGCTAGAATCAAATATCAAATATTGAATATACCTTCATAAATAAATTTAAATAATACTAAATATTTTTTTTCTTTAAATAGTAAAAATATTTAATAGTAGATACTTATTCTTACTAGACCAAGGATTGAATTTTAAATTCTTAAAAAAATATTGTGCATAATTTTTAGTCTTTCATTTTTGCTTCTCGATTCTTTGGGTTCTTCTTCAAAGTTTGCGGTGACAATTTTGCTTTAGCTACGCAAGTTGTACTGTATGGGTAAAGTTTTCTTAGCTCCATGTGAGAGCGCAAAGAATGATAGACTAGTAACCAATTATGGAGTCTTCCTTTGTGCACAATGAACTGAGAGTAGTGATTTGATCCACTTGCTCTTGCCACCTTAAGCCATTGTTCTAAATACCACCATATGCTGGTATTTAGATTTTGAACTGAAGAAAATTTGAGCCATATTTTTTAGATTTGATAAAATTGTTTATTGTTAATGATTTTAATGGTATGTTTGGTAGTGTAGGAGAGTATTTTTATTATTAAACTCATTAGAACAACTCAAATGTTGACTCCTTCTATACTATAGGTATTATTAATATAAAGAATCCTTAATAGATATTTTTTTTAAATGATCTCCTTCTTAGCCTAACTACACTGATGTTAACCTACAGATATTCACATGCCTTTTCCTTTATTTTGATCCTTGGTGTGCAAGTAATTTGGAATCAATTAAGGTATACAACATATTAGATATGTTACCTAAAGTTGAATAGCTACACTAGAACTAAATGTGTATGAAAAAAAATGAGGAAGTACCTATGTACAAATAAAGAAGGCCCATGCGAGCTTCTCTATAATGGGATATCAAAACAACATTCCTCATAGAATTTTGATTATTTAGTAGATCTACTATGTTTTCTTCTCTTCATTATGGATGAGCATTTAGTTCATCCTTTAAAAAATCATTCCCAAACTACGGACTTTGAAGTATACGTGGTGAAGAGAGGAAGAAATTGACCTAATTAAAAGGGAGTCACATTCTTCATTCTATGCAAACTGCATAGTATATTTTAAAATATTAAAGAATGGTAAGCATGAACTGCATGACTTTGAAATAAATCAATTAATCTTATTAATTCATCCTATCAGCCTTTAAAACTTCTTTGAATTTCATGGAGAATATATTTTAAGAGTTTTTTTTTTATTTTAGCATCATCATGAGTTAATAACAAGATCAATAAATTGTCAAATCTTTCTCTAAAGGTATGTTTCAAAGTGTTCAAACTCATGTTATACTTTATATAGTAGAAAATTTTTTATGAGATCAAAATTATGCTGCTCAAAAGTTTCGCATTTGATCAAAATGACATCAACATAAATTTTAACTTTTTCCATTTTTTTTATTTTAAAAAATATTACTTCATCCTTTTATAAGTTGCACCAATATTTTTTTATGAGGATATTATATTATAGCACTATAACATATAACATAAAATAAAAGCACTCTTCTTGTAATTTGATAGATACATTTTAATTTGTTAATACTCTGAGATGGAATCTAGGAAGCTCATAACATTAGAGTTGACTTAGAATTGGCTAAGGCATCAATGTGTGAGACTAGATAGTTGTTTTTTCACATGCTGAATTTAGATTTCTGAAGTGAATGTACTTCTATTATTTTCAATTCAATTTTTGTACTTTGATCGCATTTCAAATCCAATTCAAATATTACAGTTCTCTATTGAATCTGGCAAATAAAATCTTAGAATTATTTCAAAGATCAATTTAACTAACATAGTCATAATATGCTAAATTGGTACTTAATCATCATCACCTTCTTATCAATATTGAGTATATGGTATGAAACAATTACATCTAAAACTCAAATCACATCCATTTTCCAAGATAATACATAAATACCTTTTGAGTTTTAACCAACTCATCCCTCCTCTTTTTATTAAAAGTAATAATTATTCTTAAAATTTATGTAGAGATTTTCACTTCCTTAATAACTTAATTTTTCTCCAACCTAAAAACATCAAGTTTAAGAATCTCTTATACATTGACCATTCCTTTTATAAGCATGGCCAAGATTGTAACAAGTTACCTTTCCATGTAAATTTATAACATCAAGTCAGGACATTCATAGTGACATGATATTGAGAGAAGACTGAAAGTGCTCTAATGGCATTAGAAAGTTTGATAGAGATGTTAAGCTCTTATGAACTAGTCCCAAGGATAACTAAGAGAGGGGATTAATTGGTATTTTAAAATATCTTTCAATCAAAATATAATCTTAAATCTAAAACCAAGATTTACCATAGAAATCAAAGTGCAGAAATTTAATACGGAAGCAATAATAAAGAACACATAAATTTATAGTTATTCGATCAACTCGACCTATGTCCAATCCGTGGAGGCACCCTCCGAGTACTACACTAAACTCAGTGTCTCTCCTTTCGCCCCCACAGCAAGGCAGAGAAGTCATTACAAACCTCTTTTCCACCAACCCAGGTGAGGCATAGAACCCAACTCCTTTTGCTTCCACTAGAAGCAGGCAGAGAACCCAACTTCTTTTGCTTCCTCCTAAAATAGGCAGAGAACTTTGATCAGATGCTAAAGTAGACCGCTCTACAACCCCCAAGGAACTAAGCATGACAATTGGAGAAGTTGATGACAGATCCTTGCTTGGAGCAACCTTTATGAAACCCCTCACATACTCCCCCTCATAAGATCCTCTCTCTCTCTCCCTTACTCTCCCTCTCCTATTAGCTCTCTTAGGTTAGAACAGTAGCAAAAGATTATCTCTTCGGTAGAACAAGAGGTTTTAAATAGAAGAGTTTCATAATAGCTCTTAATTGCAACAAACTGACTTTATTATCCAGGATGATATAAATATCATCCTGTACGATCAGTAAAAATTAAACTCAATCAGCCAGGATGATTTGGGACGATCATAAGGTTTTTGTTCATATCGTCCAAGATGATAGTATATCATCCTGTATGATTAGTACAAATTGTTGAATATCACCCAAAACATCGCCCTGAATAGAAGCTGACTGATGTTAGATCATCCAGGAATAACTAATATTTTTGAATTGAACGTCCCAGTCGATCCTGCGATCATCTAGGATGATATGATTGAGCAATCAAATCTTAATTGCTTTCCTAAATTACTAAATTAATTTAGGTATAATTATGTTGCATCATGCATGTACCTAAATAGATCTAGTGGCTGAGTCTTTCTGATTCTAGCCTATCATCCTGGCCGATATGAAAATCTTCGAGGATGATATGCTTAATGAAGCTTACCTTAACCAGGATGCTCTAATTAGGATTTTTATTTTTAACTGATCATCCAGGCTAATTTATGGATCATCCCAAACAATGTGAGTAAAATAAAAAACTCTAAAATAGTCAGAAAAATTTCCCTAAGTGTGTATGTGCAAGATTACTTAGTATCAAGAATCATATCATTTACAATAGACTCAAGAAAATGAAAAGTTTACAAACTATCTCAGACCTAGTCTACCCAATCTTGTGCCAGATTAAGTTACAGTTTGATCTTGTGGACCTGAAATGTTAGTAGGAAAAACAGTCATAGAGAAACAGAAGTGTTTTCTATCATCAAAATTTTATTTCCTAAAAATAGATTCCCAACAATCTCCCCCTTTTTAAAGATGGTAAACACAACTAAATAATTAAAATAGTTCAAAGAAGTTTAATGGAAATAGTTTAAAAAAAAAACTTAGTTCAACTATCCAATATAAAAATATAACATAACAATCAGTACAAATAATCAAAAATACAATACAAACTAGAACAGTACAGCTACTCCCCCTTTTGACATCATAAAAAGGATGAGGGAAAAAGAAAAACAAAACATAAACTAAAAAATAGGAGAAGACTAAAATAATGAAAATAAGCTAAAAAAAAGATGGCCCCTGATCATCCGAAGGAGGAGGTGGTGGTGGTGGATATGGCTGAAAGTAACTAGAAAGAGTTGCAAAATGCTCCCCAAGCTAGGCCATATCCTGGTCATGCTAGTGCAGCTGGTGAACCACGTAAGAGTCAAAATGAGCAACATCCTTAGTTTGTTGATGCTCCTATATAGTAATGTAGGTCTCAAATCATATCTGCTACTGGTCGAATCATTCCACCAGCTTATCCAGCTGAGAGTGATGGCAGAGTGGAGCAAGAAGGTGCAGGTGCTACCACCTCCTCAGCTCCCTCAGCTTTCTTGTGCTCTGGGTGGAGATGAGTACTATGAACAAGATGGAATGAGTTATTTGAGTAGAAGACGGGCTGAAAGTTTGGTGGGGCGGGATATTGGAGGTTGTATTTAGATTCTAGGACATAGGCAATGATATGTCCTAGGGAAGATTGGGCTTCCTCCTATGTCCTAGATCATGAATACTAGTTAAATGCTTAATATATCAAAAAATCAAATAAGAGGCATTAAATTCATGATGAGCCAAAATGTAAAAAGTGGTGATAGGATAGAGCGGAGTGATATGAATGCAATCACCAGCTTTTTGAAGAATAGAAGTACAAAGGACATATTGGATTATCCTAGCATCTTTGAGTAAGCTGCTAGACTCTCTAACATTAAAGAGAGTATTGGTGTTCCTTAAAAAGTGATTGGTTGGTGCCCAGTCGTAGTCAATATCAGAACATAGGGTGTGGAGTTTGTCTTCTATGATAGACAATTGCAGGAGCTCTTGACAGTCCTTATAAGTGATTTTGACAGGTCATCTATTCGTATAAGACTGAAGAGCGGAGAAAGATGAATTGATGCGAAGGCTAGAGAAGAACTCAAACTGTAACTCTAAATTAAATGGAATAATAATGGTAAAGAGGAAAGTGAGAGTAGTATGAGCAAACAGATCGAGGACAAGATAGGAAATAATGTGCGGGTTAACAGTCTGGGAAACAATGATCCCGGCTATTTTATACCTCAGATAGGTAGCTTGGTTGCTTGCCTCGGTAAAACGAGGATCCAGATTCACCCTCGAGGAACTCCCAGAAGGCATGCGAGACCTCTATTTTCACCGGCCATAATAATTAAAATAGAAGGGAAGTAAGAGCAAAGAGGGTTGAAGAAATATTGTGTGAGAAAAAATTGATTGAATGCCTTGGTTTTTAAAGAAATGATCTGATCGTCCAGGATGATCATAGAATCATCCAGGCTAATTGGGTGCAAAAATTGCATCCGGGATGATTGGTCAAAAAGGCGATAAAGTTGTCCAGGACGATCATATATCATTCAGGATGATAAGACACAAGCGATCATCCCGAGGAGTCAAGCCGGATGACTGTTGAAAAAGAAGATCATTCTAGCTGATTAGGTGGATCATCCAAGATGATACACAATAATAGATCATACCAGCCAAATTTAAAAACATTTCAAGCATTATCACATGTATCATCTGGGACGAATAGGTGGATCATCTGGGATGATCACCAATAATTGATTGTACTGGCCATATTTAAAGGGTTTAAATGTCTCGTCATGTGTATCGTCCAGGATGAACATGTGGATCATACGGGCTGATTTCCTATAATTGAGTAAAGATTTAAGAACATTATCCTGGACAAAAAGGATCGTCCAGACCAATTATAGTAAGCAAAGCAGGATATGATCAGATCATCCAGGATGATAAAGTTTTATCCAAGATGATTCTAAACAGAGAAAATATATCATCCGTCAGTTGAAAGGTTAGGAGTGGATTGAATAAATCATCCAGGATGATAAATAATTCATCAAGGATGATGGGACCAAAAAATAAAATTCAAGAGGTGAAAGTAGATGATTAGAGAAAGCCCAAAAAACACAAAAAACACCAATAAAAGAAAAGGTTAAAATACAAAAAAGATAAAAAAAGAAGAGACAAAAAGGAATGAAAATAAGAAAAAAATTTAAATATTTTTTTTCTTTTAAAGACATGAAAATGATAAATTTTCCAAGTGATTAAATTTAAAGACTTGTAAGACCAATGAGTTAACATCATCAAAATTCAAAAATGGTTTAATATCTGATCCTTTTAACCTTAGCTCTTACTTCTCTCAGAGCAAAATCATCTTTTCAAAATAAGAGACCTAACTCAGAACAAACAAATTGGATAAGAAAAAGATATCCGTTCAAAACTTGGTTCCAAAAAAACTATCTTATAGAATAATATACCAAAGTAATTTGCCACAATCATGAAATTTGAAATTAAGCCTTTCAAAATATCAAGTGACACATGAATTCTTCTAAGATTTAAAGGTTTAAAAGAGAGGGAAGCTTTCTTTTTGTGGGCTCATTTTATGCCTCTTGTCAATTGATTGACGCACTTTTTGCAGCTTTTGATTTTTTATATACTTTGTGTATCTTATTGTTTTTTGGCGATCATTACACATCTTTTGATTTTTGGCATCATTGGCCTTTTTTTTTTATTATTATTATTTTTTTGCAAGCTAGATCCCATATTAAAACTCTTAAATATTATAAGTTGTGAGTATTTCTTTCATATATTAGAGAAAAAAACTCACTCTCTAATATAAGAAAGAATAAGCTACGAAACAGTCTCAAAATTATATGATAAATGTAATGACAATATTTTAAAGAACTTAAAAGTAATATTAAAACTTTGAACATTATATATATAAGGTAGATTACTATAGCAAGATAGAAAAGATCTTAATTACAAAGTCTAGTTATTAATTTGAGACTTTTATTTAGAAAAGAAAATTACACCACTAAAAGAGGTTAGAGGTAGGGAAATAATCTATGGTGTTTCTCCCTTTAATTGATTTAGGGATGTTTAGACATTGACTACAAAATTCCAAAAATAAAAACAAGGCAGAATATCATTTTAACTATAATAAAAAGAAAAACCTAAGTAAAAATATTAGAGATGAAACAACTATAAAATTACAACAAACATAAAAAGCTATCTCAAAGCTAAAATAGAAAATAATAACAATCAATAGAGTAGTAAACGTGCAATTCATAATTTGTTAAGCAGTAAGTTTATGTAATTATGAGCCACGAGCTTCCATTGTCTAAGTACCACATGCTCTCATGAGGTATTTGGTGAGAGCTTACCTACAAAATTATCAAATATAAGATTTAGGAACCCAAACAGGATTGGGTCCCTTCTTATGAAAAGAGGAATGTAATACATGTGTGTTATGCTGTGTATCATACAGTTTAGGTCTCCACCACAATATATACTATGATGAATAGTTCAAGTGTGTGAAAGGTATCCTAGCATGCCACATGAAAAACATCTAACTCCAACAAAAGGATTTACTAATTTGTTTTGGTTATAATGCCTCTTCCTAGGTTTTGGCTTTAGATCAAGTGTTGATGTATTCAAATTTCTCTCAAGTGTATTTAATTTAGCTTTAAACCTTAAGTTAGCACTTTTTAAAATTGCATTATGAACAAACAAATAGTGCTCTTTATGATCAAATTCTTCATTATACATTTTAAAATAAGATTTAAGTGAGGTGTAGGATGCTTTCAAAGAATCATGCTCAACAATTAAATCATAATGCTTTTTATTTAAATAACCAAATTCATCAAGTTAAGACATGTGATTTGTATCAAGCAGAGTGTGATCTTTACTTAAACTTTCAAGCTCTTTTTGTAAATTTAAAAACTCCAATTTCAAACTAGCATGTGATTTCTTAAGTTTCTTTTATGATGCATGAATATTTTTCAGAATCTCAAGTAATTGATCATAGGTTGGTTCACATACCTCTTCTTGCTCAGATTGACCAAGATGATCACCCATTAAGCATAAATTTGTTATCTCCTCTTCAACTTTAGTCTCAGATGAGTCGGATGCAAAATCCTCCCAGAAAGCCTTTTGGTTCTTACGTGAGGTGTAGGATGCTTTCAAAGAATTATGCTCAACAATTAAATCATAATGTTTTTTATTTAAATCATCAAATTCATCAAGTAAAGACATGTGATTTCTATCAAGTAGAGTGTGATCTTTACTTAAACTTTCATGCTCTTTTTGCAAATTTAAAAAATCCAATTTCAAACTAGTATGTGATTTCTTAAGTTTCTTTTATGATGCATGAATTTTTTTAGAATCTCAAGTAATTCATCATAGGTTGGTTCACATGCCTCTTCTTGATCAGATTGACCAAGATGATTACCCATTAAGCATAAATTTGTTATCTCCTCTTCAACTTTAGTCTCAGATAAGTCAGATGCAAAATCCACCCAGAAAGGCTTTTGGTTCTACTTCTTGTCCTTCCTGTATTTGGATTTCTCCTCACCCTTTTCTTTTCTTGAGTGATCTTTAAGTGTAGCATAATAAGCTTTAACATGTCCAGGCTACCTCCATTTAAAACAAATAATATTAGAAGAACTTTTATAAATTTTCTTATCCTTAGCTCTTTTCCACTTCTGATGATACATGTTATTTTTCTTTAGAAAGATTTTGAATTTCCTAGTGATGAAGGCAACATCATTCTTGACTTAAAGGTTGAAGTTCTTCCCCCCTAATGAAAATAACAATTTCATCAGGTAAACTAGGAATATTCTTGACTTAAACACACCCTAGAAAATATTCATCGAGTTTTATCGCAATCTAAGAATCAACTGCCATGGGTGTTCCTAATACACTAGCTATTTTTTGAAATGCCCTCAAGAGCCCAACAAGGTAAAGGAAAATTATGTATTTTAATCCATAAAGGGATCAAAGTAAGTTCCTCACATCTAAGCCTAAATATAGGAGACTATTTCTATGATATGAATGGTTTGCAAAGAAAAACACCAAGGGCCACCTGACCAAGCCACTCATAATTGTTGATAGAAGAAAACTGAAGTAGTAAAATCCCTCTTTCAAGGATAGTAAGGTTAAAGTACCCTTCAAAAGATAGGATTTTTTCATGGAAGCTAAAAGAGCTTTGTAATAAGGCTCTTTACAGATCACATAACCAAAGAGATAAAGCCCACAATCTTTAGATTCAATTATGATATCATCATCCAAAAACAAAATAATGTTATTATGTGAAGGTCTAGGAAAATTATTGGTTAAGTGGTTATGCTCAGGGAGTAGTCCTTTCCAGTTTAGGGAAAGAGGAATAAAAGGGTTTGAGGAAGAAGGCAAGAAATGAGAGCTTGAGTGCTAAGGGTGTTATTGGAGAGGTAGGAGAAATAAAACAAAGAATTTAAACCCATATCAAGTGGAACCACATGAGATTGAGAATGAACAAAGGGAAGAGGTGGACCAAGGTGGCTACGGTTGAAAAATAAACCTTAGTAGCGTGCTCTCTTCACAAGACAAAATCACAATCCTTAAAATTATATATATATATATATTGATTTTATTTTTGAAATGTTTTTTTTTAAAGCATGGACCTTTTTTCTTTTACTGATATGTACTTTACCTTGATATAGCTTTTTGTTTTTCAAAGCTATTTTATAATTTTATAAAAATAATTAATTCAAATAAACATGAAATCAATTTATCAATACTGACTTATTTTTTTGGATGATGGCCATGTGATAATGCCTACAACTTTTTTATTGGTTAAAACCATAATTGTATATGACGGTTTAAAATATTTTCTTCTAATTTAATTTAACACTATTGTAGTTGGTGAGGTATCACACTATTCACATCCCTTACTCTTGTTAATATATCACATTTTCTTTAGGAAAATGTTCAACCATTTTCATTAGCCTCACATAAAACTTTGCATGCTTTAGTTTTATCTACTATTGAACATACAAATTTAATCACTCTTTTTATTTTATTCTTAATTTAAATATTTTTTGGGGGAATACCTCCTTTTTAACCCATTAGAGTATTTTTTTTGGCCAATTTTTTTGTAGTCATATTTTTGTTTCACTATTAAGATTTAAGAATGTTCTATTAAAGGTTTATATGATCAAGCTTACCCAATTATATTTTTCATTATACATCTATTGAAATCGTTCTTTTCATGAGGTTAAAAAAACTCAAACTTGATTAATTAAATCCAGAATATAGTATAAATCCATATTTTCATACCAGAATTCAAAGATTAAGGCCCATGTCTTATAACCCTTTTTGGGAGATTTTTAAATCCCCTAAAAACCCAATCAAATGATAACCAAGTTATGAGCTATCAATTTCATAATGATAAGCTATTTCCCTAGGGTCAACCCTCCAAATTTATGGTCAATATGAGGCCTATAACCCCAAAAACTTGATTGAAATCCAAAGGTTGTAAAACCTATAAATATTTAAAGCATATGTCACTAGACCTAGCATCCTATGAAACTTGACCTTCTGACCTTTCCAAAAATCCTTGACCATGTCCATGACCCTTTTTTTGATATGTTAAACATTAAACTACACTTTGGTGAACCCTATTTGACCACGAGGCCCAAATGACCAAAAATGCTCCTTTAGGAGAAAATTAGAATTTTCTCCAAACTTCAACATGGTAAATCAACATCAAGCCATGAAACCTTCTCCAATTCATCCTAAACAATATTATGAATGCATTGAATTAAAATTCAAGCCTTCGACATGCATGGTTGAATAAGTCAACTAATGTTGATAAAATTGCCCCTTGAGAGCTTAATTGGGCATTTCAATCCAAATGCTTTTATATTTGCTTGAGACTACCTCCATTGATCTCTAATCATAAAACAAAACATATTGTGTCCAAACTCAACCAATGGGTTGACTTTGTTGACCAAATCAACCATACACTCAAGCAAGGCCAAAATCAATGCTCCAAATCAATTTCAACCCAAATTATCTCCCTAAAAGATTTCAATTTAATATCTTAAGCATATCAAATATTTCCCTAAGTCAAATTTCCCTTGATTTGTCTTGGTCAAGCCAATTATAGGGGTCAAAACCCATTAAATTTTTATGTATTTGACCAAAACTCTAATGCCATAGCTCGAAGAAATTGGCTAATCACCTAAGCAACCAAATATACATCCTTTGATGACACCTCAGCCCCATGGACTAGTTTGACTAGTCAAATGGTCAAGCAAGCTTCCAAATTAGCTTAGGTTCTCAAACCACCTTGTCAATCCTAACCCTCCAACAAACCTACTCAAATGTTCTATAGACCATCCCATTCACCTCCTAAGGAGACCCTAGTGTATCCCCTAAACGCATGCCTAAGAGATAGTTTAGCCTCATGATGGAAACGTAAGTGGTCCCCTCATCATATGAGCCAAGGGATCTCTCTCAATCTCCATCCTTCCCGTGGCTTATAACATCCTTGAACAAGTGGCAAGCATCCAATGGAGAGCTCAAATCAATCTAGCCTTTCCATATCAAAAGCTTGAGGTTAGTGGAGGGGGATTTGATCTAAGGGCATCATTCATTAAAACTCAGTCTTTCAGCAGCCTCCTCTCCTGAAAACTCCACCCTCAGCTCCATCAATTAGAAATTTTTCCTTCCATTCCAAACATTTACCTACAAAATTTGACCCTCCAAATACCATTTTGGTGAAAACGAAAGGTTCTAATGAGAGAAAGTTGTGTTTTAAACACAACATTAAATATAGGTACAACCAGCTTAAGTTGTCTTCCGCAAAGTTCTAGAGGACATCGCTAGAAATTCAATTTGAAACTGCTCAAAACCCATCAATTGGTTGGTGAGATAAATTAAATTCAAGTTTAATACTCAATTTGAAACTATTCAAAACATATAATGCATGAAACCTCCAAACTATTGACATTGGAAGATTAAGATTTCATGAGCTTATGTTTCAAATTTTATTGAATTTGTAAAAGTATTTTGAAAGTTAAAAGTAATTAAATTTCTTAGTTCGTATTAAACTAAATTAGCCTGGATTGATTCTAATCATATGATCTTCCTTCTATTTTTATCGGATTGCCCATGATCAGTAGGACTGCATGTTTATTCAGCTAGATTCAAAATTATGCCAATTTGAAACCACTGTAGATGATTTGGTAGAATCTTGATTGTTGGTTTGTCCACAGTCAATTCAACAGCCCTAATCATGTGCCGACATGGATAAGTGGTAAATCTAATTTGGCCATATGTCACTACGTCGTGCACCACTATCATTTCATCATCAATAATTTCTAATGATTGGCGTCGGCAATTAATGGAATTAAAAATTTTGGAAAATGCTTAAATACATCAAACATTTATATTAATTCCATTTTTTACCATATTTGGTGATTTTTTGTCATTAGAATCACATTTACACCTAATATTTATAAAATTAATTTTTATATGTTTTTACGAGTGAATTGTGAGAATTTAATATTTATTTGAAATCAATTTTTATCAATTTTCTTACAATCCTATTATCAAATTGAACCCAATTATTAGTGAAAATGTTTTTAACATCTTAGGCCATCCCTACATTTTTTTATAGGCCAAGATAGTCTCTCAATTATTGTGTGGTGAATTTACAAGGTGATGGGTCCAATTTTGACCCAAAAAAAATTTAAAAATTCATAAGTCTCCAAATTGATAGGATCTTGCAATAATTTTTTTGTGGTCTACTTGCATATTTGTTAGGGCTAGTTGAACAAAATTTTAAGCCCATTAAAATACTAGTGACAACTAGAAAAAATAATTAAGGTCAATATCTAGATGACTTAAAAATTTTCTAGAAAATTATACGCATACCTAATAAGGGTGAAACTTTCAAACATTGAACATAGTGAGATCATACACCTTATGTTTAAATTTTGCTGGAATTGGTCCCCATTATGTAAGAAAATTAATCAAGTTAAAAATCATTCCCTTAAAGGGACCTTAAACTTAAAAAAAAATATATAATAAATTCAAGTTAAATCCAAAAACCGTAAATAATATTTCAAATTGCTCATAATTTAATCCTCTATCTAGGATAATTAAGATCCCCTTCACTAGACCTCAAATTTGAGCTTGATTTAATAATTAAAAAATTAATAATAACTTAAATTTAATTATTAATAATTATTAAAAATACAAAATAATTTCTAAACTCTTGAAAACACTCTTACAGGTCATACCTAGCCTATTCGAGTGATTTCAAAAAATATTGTGTGAGTTTTGTGATTTCAAAAAAAAACTCATTCATTTGGGAGTTAAATAATTCAATTAAATACCAATACTTTGAAATTTCATAATCAATTCTCGAAAAGTCTAAATTTAATAAACTCATTGGAATTGGATTCATTTAAAGGTCTAATATTTATTAAAAATGTCAAACTTCTAGAATTTACTTAAAATCAAAAATTTAACTCTTTTGTCAATTTTAGTTCAAAATTTCACCCAAACTTTGCATAATCTTAACTTTATAAACAAAAATCTTAACTTAGTGTGGTAATCCTTATATGTTAGATTGGAATATGTTTTAATAGGGAAGACAAGAATTTGTGAGGGCTGTTCAGATTAACCTGGATAATCAACTTCCTCTTGGTTTTTGGGTTGAAGGTAGTGCTGGTATATTCTTTCAAAAGATCGAATATTAAAGGATTTCAATTTTTTGCTTTAATTGTGGCAAAGTTGGTCATGTTAAGAAAAAATTTCCATATTCTAGTCTAGATGAATTTTTGGTTTCTCCTAATGATATTCCCAAGATTGGTAAAGAAGTTTTAGTCATAGGTTCTTTTTTGGGAGCTAATGTTCATGGAGAG
Source organism: Dendrobium catenatum (assembly GCF_001605985.2). NCBI lineage: Eukaryota > Viridiplantae > Streptophyta > Magnoliopsida > Asparagales > Orchidaceae > Dendrobium > Dendrobium catenatum. The sequence goes on from NW_021319212.1 coordinate 500,084, forward strand.
TCTAAACGTGTTGTGAAGAAAGTGGCTAGGTATGGTCCATGGATTAATGTAAACTATGGTAGAGGTAGAAGGAAAAATCTGGGTAGGAAGAGGGGGAGATCTTGATCTCGACTCAGACGAGTATTTGTGTGAAGGGGGATGTGGTTGATGATAGGAGGGAGGTGGACTTATCTGCTAAGGGAAAAGATACTGATTTGGCTCCTAGGGAAGTTTTGGCGAATGTAGAAAATTTTCCTCAAGATTTGGCAGGCTCTTCTACTCTTTCAATAGATGGTGTGCAGTTTGGTAAGACATGTGGTTTAAATTCATCTTCTCATACTCTATGTTTTAATAAGTTTAATATGTTTGCTGGTTTGGGTGAGGAAAAGGATTTTGTTTAATTCAGCTGGTTGAAGAATGAGTTGAGGTAGGGGTTTATGCTGATGCTGATCCAGAAGGTGGGGGATCACCTAAGGATTATGCGGATGGTTGTACTCAATTGAGTATGGATGTTAGTGGGAGTGGTGAGATTGATTCAGTTGTGGGTAAGAGAAATCTTATTAAAGAACTAAAAAAATTAGATCTATTAAGTTTAGTTCTAGAAGCATAAAACTGAATTGGTATTCAAAGGAAAATTAAGGGAAGATTCCCCTCATATTCCTTAAAATTACCATTGTGTTTTGGAATTATAGAGGAGCTTGGAAGAGGAAAACTTCTCTATATCTTAAGGAATTTGCGAAGCAAAATGAGGTCGTATTTGTTGGATTGTTGGAGACTAAATTGACTTCCATTGATAGGAAGGTAGTTAATTTGCTTATTGGTTTGGATTGGGACTTTTGTTATATTCCTTCATATGGGTTATCAACAGGTATCTTGGTTCTTTGGAAATCTATGCTGGCTTCTTTTTTTATTTTAAAATTTTCTTCTCAATATATTATTGGTGATCTTCATATCCACAATAAGTGTGTTTGGAGGATCTCTACAGTTTATGGAAGCAAGGAAAGGTATTTGAGAAGGGAACTTTGGAGGGATATTGAATTGTATTATTCCAAAGATATTCCTTTAGTTGTGGGTGGGGATTTCAATTGTATACAGACCAAAGGTGATAAGAAGGGTGGGAAGAGGTTTACTTTTTCTCAAGGTTCCAAGGTGATGAAATCTTTTTTAATAAATAATGATTTTCATGTAGTCGATTTTATGGGTCCTAGATTCACTTGGTGTAATAACAAGGTTGGTGGAGCTTGTATTTTGGAAATATTAGATAGGTGTTATCTAAATTTATCATTATTTGATTCTTCTCAGTTGATGGTGGTACATTATCTTGCGAGGATTGCTTTAGACCATTGTCCTATTATGCTGAATCTTTTATGTCAAACCTCCAAGGCCAAAAGAGTACTTAGATTTGAAGATATTTGGGCATCTTATCATGCTTTTATTGCTATCATGTTTAAAGCCTGGAATATGAAAGCATTTGGAATCTATTCTAAAATTCTCAATATCATGTTTAAAAGAACTCTAGAATCTTTAAATTTTTGGAGTAAAGCTAAACTAAAAGATCTTAATGTTTTAAAGGATTGCCTTAAGAAGGAAATTATGGATTTGCAAATCAAGGAAGCAAGTGGTGTTGGGCTCTCTGAAGATAAGATTTTATTACTCACACAAAGGTGAATGAACTCAATAGCACTTTGGCTCGGTTAAATACATGAGGGAGGTAGCGGGCTAAGGTTAATTGGTTGTCTGATGGAGATAATAATACAAGATTTTTTTCATTCTTATGCTAATGGAAGGAGAAACTTGAACAAGATTTAGATGATTAAAGATGGAAATGGGTTGGTGATTGAAGAAAAAAATCAAATTGAGGAAATTTTCTTCAATTTTTAAAGTAACAAATGGCAGCATATGGACTGTAGTTTGGAGGACTAGCCTACCACTTTATCTGTCCTGAATAAAAAAGATAGAAATTCGCTGGAAGAAGAGCTTACTTTGGAGGAAGTTATGGGAGTGGTGCATGATCTAAGGGGTGATAAATCCCCAGGTAATGATGACATCTCTCAATCTTTCATTAAGAGTTATTGGTCTATTATTAAAAATTATATTTGGAATGCAATCTATCAAGTTTTTTCCGTGGGCTCTATTGATGTGGATTGGAAGGAAAACATTGTTGTGCTGATTCCTAAAGTTGAGAGTCCTTTGACACCTCCTCCTTTCAGGCCAATTAGCTTGTGTAAATCAATTTATAAGCTGGTGGCTAAAATTCTTCTTAATAGAATGTATGGTATGAATCTTAAGCTCATCTCCAAAGAATAAGTAGCATTATCGTAGGGAAGGTCTATTTTGGAACATGTTTTGATGGATCAAGAAAATTTTCATAGATTTAGATTTTCTAAATCTACTACAGGCTTGGTTTCTTTCAAGATCGATATAGAGCAAGCTTATGATAGTATGGGTTGGTCTACTCTGGATCAAGTCTTGAGGTATTTTGATTTTCCCTTGAAGTTCTCTAAGCTGATTATGGAATGTGTTGTGGATGTTAAGTTTTCTATTTTTATTAATGGGAATTATTCCAAGTGGATAATGGCTAAGAGTGGGTTCCATCAAGGTTGTCCACTTTCACCATTTCTATTTATATTGTGTTCTCAGCTATTATCTAATTCATTGATTCGAAAAGGTGACAGGGTTGGTATCAAATTGCATTCTGATATACTGATAATTTCCCATTTGCTTTATGCGGAAGATTTTATCATCTTTTTTATGCTAGTTTTAAAATGGTGAAGGAGGTAAGGAAGATCCCTATAAATTTCAGTGATTGGACGAATCAAATCATTAATTATCAAAATATGTTGTTCTTTTAAGCAAAGTTGTTAACAAGAGGAAGAGGAGAACTATAGCCTGTTTAATGGGTCTTAGACCGATTAAAGAGATGATTTATTTGGGTGTGAAGATTGCTTTAAGAAGACTTGTTGGTATATTAGATAAATCTTTGGGGAAACTAAATGCTTAGGGGAACAAATTTATTTCCTTGTAAGGGAAATTTATTCTTCTTAAATCAATTATTTTATCACTTCCCATTTTTCAATGAACTAATTCTCTTATTCCAAAGAGTATTTTTTTGTGATATTGATAAGATGTGTAGGAACGTTTTATGGCATAAATAGGATAGGAAGAATGGTATTCATCATATTAATTGGGAAGTCTTATGTAAACCAATTAATATAGGTAGACGTGGATTACATTCTTGTATGGACAGAGTGGGTCTGATGAGAGATAAGTTGGCCTGGAATTAACTTACGGAGAAATATTATTTCTTTTATAAGACATTTTCTACTGGACATGGGTTAAGAATTGGGAATTCTGATTTGAAGTAAAGTTTTCCTATTGTAGGGAAGGTAGTTACTAATAGTGCTAAAGCTATAAATCCTAATATCATATGGAAAATAGTGAACGGATGATTTATTAATGCTCTTAATGATGTATGGGTACTGGATAAGTGCTTGATTAACTGGCCAACATTTATTTCAAATATTTATGACTCTGATCTGATGGTGGAGAAGTTCATTGTGAATGGAGGTTGGAACATTTAAGTGGTTCGAAGTTATTTATGTGAGGAACTGGACCTTCTTAACTGTAATACGAAAACTCATTTTGAACTGTTCAAATAGCAATTGGAGTTGATGTAGCAGTTTTTGGGTAAGACAATTTCTGCTCTAGCTTTTGATGCTATGGTTTGTTATAAACCTGTGAAATAATATTGGGGATGGAATAAAAATTTGAAATTTAATCCTCGTGTGGAAAATTTTTGGTGGAGGATATTTCATAATGTCATTCCTACTTTTCAATTTTTGGTCCATAGGAAATTGAAAGATAATAATACTTGGCCTAGAGGCTATTTGAAGGTTGAGGACTTTGAGCATGTAGTAGTGGGGTGTTTGAAATTGGTTCAGATTATTTTAATCTTTAATAAATTGGGATTTGCAATTCCACTATTTGAGTCTTTTAATTATTGTTGTGCATGGTTGGAATTGGTGGCTTCTAATCATTTTTTTTTTTTGGAGAATCTTCTGTACTATATTTTTTTATCTTGGAAGTAAAAAAATAAAGGAGTGTATGGTGGTAAGGAAAAAATTACTTTGTTTATTGCATCCTACACCATTAGTGTTGATTCTATCTTAAGTTTAGCGGATTCTAGTAATTTAAAATTGGGTATCTGGAACGTTAATTAGCCATTCTAGCTATTAAGGAAATCTTGGCATCCTCCCCCTCCCAATTCGATCAAAGTGAATGTGGATGTGCATTGGTCCTACAATGCTAGTATTGGAGGAGTTTTTAGAGATCATAGAGGGAGATTTTTATTTGCATTTGGATTTAGTGGGCATCATTGGGATGTATGCCAAATGGAGTACCTTGTTGTTCAATCATTGGGTCTGTTCTTGTAGAGGTGGATGTTTGAATATAAAGGAATCATAGTTAAAAGTGGTAACGCTAATGTCATCAAGTTTCTTCAAACTAGTTTGGGAAATTCAAAGGGTAGCTTTGTTTACAACCAGTTGGAGGATCTTTATTGTCTTAGAGATTTTCATTTTGTTATTTTTAATTGTGTAGATAGGGGTTGTAAAAAGTTAGCCAATCTTTTTTCTAACATTGTTCTTAGATATGATTATATTTGGGATGATATTAGTCTGGATAGTATTCCTCCATCTTTATTTCATTTTGTTAAAGAAGGAATGTGATTCTATTGGTAGTTTGTAATAATTTTCTTTTTAATAATATTGCTCTTGCATCTTTCAAAAAAAAAAAACTTAGTGTCATCTTACTCATATTTGGGTCTAAAAATAGTAAAACTCTTGAATTCATCTTAAATTAAAATATCAAAATAAGTCTTCTTTATTTAATGAATTAAAATAATTCATAAGTTCTAAAAGTTCACAAATGGTCAAAACTCTAGCAAACATCAATCCAATTTGTCAAATCAGAAAACCACCCTAAAATTCATAGCACATACTATATTGAAGAAGTTTTTAATATAGACTACCTCGAGCTACGGGGCTACATAGTCTAAGGAGGCCTAGTTCCCCAAGCCTGTTGTGACAATACCACGAACATATTCAATTAAGTGAAAAACTATAAAATTAACTAATCATTAATAGAACTATATTAACTTGATTGTTAGGATGGACTACTTTAAATCATTAATAGAACTATCTTAAATCATTAATTAGTTAACCAAGCCTAAGGTGGCTCCACTTCAGCTTTCCATTCTGAGACCCTCACTACTAATAGCATCTACCTCCTCCTATGACCCTAGCTCATGTAATGCCATAGAGGTTCCTCCTTTTGCTACTAGTTCTTAGTCATTGGAAGCCTCCTCCTTTGCTACTAAAGCTAGCATTCCAAAGCTAAACGTTCCCACTGAGAGTTCTTTTCTCCTTAATGTTGAGTCTAGTGAATAGGTTGTTAAACCTAAGTTAATGTCCCATGGCTATAAAGGGGGGGGGGGGTGAATTGTCAATTAGAAAATTATCCCTCTTTTAGATGAGTTGAACTCAAAATAAATTTAATGAATTTTTATAAAAAGATTTTTTTTCTAAACAAAACTTTTTAAACAGTAAAATGCAGAAAATAAAAAACAGTAAAAATGAACGAGACAAGATTTATAGTGGTTCGGTCTAAACCAAACCTACATCCACTCCCCAGAGGCACCCTCTGAGTATTGCACTAATACCAATAGTGTCTCTCCTTTTGCACCCACAGCAAGGCGGAGAAGTCTTTATAAACACTCTTTCCACCACTACCCTGTGCGGCAGATAACCGTCGTCCTTTTACACTATCCCCAGTGTTGGCAGAGAACCGTCCGTCCTTTCACACTCTCCTAGTGTGGGCAGAGAACCCGATCTCCTTGATAGATCTCCTCACAAGAAATCTAGAAAGAAAAAAGAAAAGAGTGAAGTAATCTCAAATCACAAGTAGGAAATCTTACCTTGAACACAAAGTAAAGGTTTCATACTCCAGTGGAAGAAATCCTTCTTTAAATGCTCTCTCTCACTCTCTCCTTGAGTCTTCTTTCAATAGGCACAAAGATCAATGACCAAAAAGATTTTGTGACAGTCAAATTTGGACTATATATAGGAAAGACAAGAAAAACTGCCCAAAAACTACAAATTTTCAATTATGTACGCAGTGGATCGTCCCCTATTATTGTGTATTGTCCCGAATGATTTTTCTTAAAGTGTCAAAAATGATCCTAATGTATATTGGTACGAACTATGTTCGTACACGATCATCATCCCGTACGAACTAGGTTCATCCGATATCAAACGGTTATTGCATAGGTCAGTTTCCAAATCCCTACAGGATGTAACCAACCGAGGTAAGTCAGTTCGATTTGTCTGGGACGAACAAGTTTTGTCCTGGACAATTTTAAACAGAGAGTTTCATCCAGGGACTAAGAGTAATTTTGTCCTGTACGATTTTAAACATAGAGTTTCATCCAGGGACGAACCATGTATTTCGTTTAGACGAATAGTGCAAAGTGAGAATCCAGAGGCATTCATCCCAGGATGAATATTAAATTTGTCCGGACAAATAGGACTTAAAAAAAATTCTCCCTGTCTATTCGATCCATTGCTCTTCCGAGGGGTTAATTGACATGATCGTCCCGTACGAACTATGTTCGTCCCGTACGATCAGTTCACAAAAGTTATTCCCCCATATGTGTGTGTTGTGAATATTCACTCAATTACAATCACTCCCATTCAATTCAAAAACATTTTTAAAGCTTTTAATTTACAAATTATTCGATGCTGAATTTGATTTGAAGTCTTCATAGTTTGGAATTGATTTTCCTGAAATGTTAGTACACACTAGAGCAAAAACAAATCTTCCAAAAAATGTTAGGAGATAACTATACATAAAATAATAATATTTGAAATCATCAAAATAATATAAGTTGCAAGAATGTAAAACATTTAAATAGCAACTCTCTTAATAATCTCCCCCTTTTTGATGATGGCAAAACAATTATTATTTGTAGGATTTTAAATTCTAAGAAACTCCTAAACTCCCCCTGAATTGATGAATTTATGAAAAATAAGGAGGCTTAAATTCAAAAAAAAAAAATCAAAAATTTTATACAAGAAACATACAAAACCTTATACAAAACAAGAAACATACACACATACAAAACATATAACTATAATAATGACAAATATAAAGGAAAAGGACTATAAAAAACAAACAAAACAAACAATTTCTCCCTCTTTTTGACAACATCAAAAAGAGAAGAAGAAAAGAAGTCTTGAAATGTAAG
>NW_021319212.1:507465-530685 GCF_001605985.2 Dendrobium catenatum
GTTAACTTTAAGAAAAATATTGGAATATCATTTGAATATAATTAATCTGGGAAAGTGATTGAAATAAGGTATTAAATAAATTTAAAATTAGAGACATCATGAATTTCATATAATTTAAGAAGTGATATAACATAGATATTAAAAGATTTATCAAAGAATGAGTCAATTTAGACATTAGATAAAAGAAAATTATGCAGACGAATAAAAAATTTTATATTTCCAAATTTCAATGTCAATTATAAATGGACATAAGATCAATTTTGAATTAGAGATTAAAAGAGTCTGGAAAGAAAGTTAACTACTACATGTGGCGCTTCTCATCTTTTTTCAACTTTTATGCACATTTTTTGTGCATCTTTTTACTTTGGGCTTATTTTGTGCTTCTTTCTTTTATTGCAAACTTTTTGTGCAATTTCTTTGACACCAATTTTCTTGTACATTTGTATAATTTCAAGAGTAATTGAATTCTCTTCCAAAATCAATAATCTAAAATTTTCAAAATTTTCTGAAGGCTGAATTAATACAATTGATGAGAGAATACAAAAAAAGAAAATATCTAAATTGAAATAATGAAATTAAAGATAATGTAATCTAAATAAGAGAGCAATGGATTGAAAATCCTAATAATATCAAGTTATAAGCATATCACTTAAATTTAACAGATGGATTAGGATGGTGTTTTTGAATGAAATTAATTCTTAATTTACAATTTTAGGATTAAGAGGCACTATGTAGAGGATTTAAAAAAAAATAATGTCAGCTAGGAAGGTTTCTGAACGACCACACTTTCAAAAAATAAGATGAATATAAGGCAAAGACATATCTGTGAAACATATATTGTTGATTCTTAAATGAAGGTATATACTAATTTTTGATGGTCCAAGATGCATCATTTACATGAACATAACATTAGAAAAACATATGGAATTTTGTTTTGGTAGATTAATTGAGCAAAACAATTCTTAAGCAAGTAGCAACATAGATCTAATTAAGTATTTATATAGTTTCTACCTATTGTTTTTACACTACCTTGTTATGTGAGACAAGCAAAATGATCACTCAATCTATCCAGAATCTTAAAGCTACTAAACAGTACTCATTCTAGTTATTGGTTGAATTTCACTCTGATCTGTGCTGTGAATGAGGTGGGTGTCTTGTGTGGAGTTCACGTATTAGACTTTGCAGTTAAATATCGGTTCTAGTATGGAATTAAACTAGTCTATCATAATGCTGTTGTAAGGGTTAAATAAATATTAAGTGGTTTATTGTTTTATTTCTTAATAGTAATACAGACGCTAAGGATATAATAATTATCACGTATATCTATGCAGTATTACTTGTAGGCCTGAATCATATCCATGCAGCTTGCCCCCAATAGAAATTTAATGAGTTTGACAGAAAGATTTTTGTATTTTCAAAAACTCTATTCCACATAATGCTGGTATAATTAGGTTGACTTCAATATTAACATGAAATGTGACCTCAATGAATAGATTAATAGTCATAAACGCATCCTTCTATTGTGAAATTCCAAATTTAAAAAAATTTTTGATAATAAATTGTTCGTTCTGTAACCAAATAAGTCAGGCATTAATGTAGTAGAGATCTTCTAGCATTGTTATCTTTTATGGTATGTTCCCACTCAAAGAACAAACAATAAGTATTTTGATTTGCTTCATTAGTTCATACTTCATTCTCACTGTAATTGAATTTCTAGTCACGAGCTGCTTCTAAAGGATGCTAATAATTGAGGGGAACCGCCAAAATATCACCTGATATAATAGTTGACTAGAGTAGAACCAGCTGTTCGTTTATCCAAATCTACTTACTCTTGTCTGATGTAGATAGTACCCAATCAGAGAGGAAAAATTGGAGACTACGTTGTTTCTTAAAAAATCATAGGCAATCAAGATGCTACGCTTTAAAGAGCGCTACAAATGATTTTCTGATGCCAATATTCATTTATGTTGTAGTCAGAACATCAGGTACGCAAATTCTTAATTGAAAGCGCTTATGAAAAATCATTACTTTTAGATTAAAACCAGAATCACATTAGGGTAGATGGGCCTCATTCTAATGAGTAAAGTCCTTATCTAGTAATCATTATCATATCTGAGATAAGAAAGTTCTCAATTACATCCATTAATAAGATCAAAAAAGAACCAAGACAATTAACGGTTGATGTTATACACAATGACTTCTGTATCAACCCAAGAACTTGTAGATGTAAATTTAAATAGTAAAATCTTCTATAGAATACATGTTCTAGCTTAACGTTCTAAAGAAAGATACGTAAGTGTTCGTTCATACAAAATACTGACATAATGTAGAGCTTTTCAGTGTCCTGCCACACCCTAAAACTCCTAGGGCATAATTATAAGAGTTGAACATAAATGGTAGTCCACTCTATTCTCAAATCGAAACGTATTGTAAACTCCTCTAATCACTTCTTTCTAACCTGCATATACCACTTGAACTCTTCGATCTTTCCAGTTCTTGTTTCCAGTCCATCAACGTTAAAAACTTGTGGAGGTATGTAAAATTCTGCCGGAGTGCTTTATGTCTTTCTTCTCCTTCTTAAACTCATTAATATTCCCTCCATCCTTTTCTTGATATTAAGTTTGACTACTTCTGTAATCCTGTTCACTATTGCATCCCAAATAACAGTACAAACATCCGCAAAAGTCCCTTTATATGTTGCCTTATCTTTTCAACTTTTGATGATGCTTTTTTACTTAGAAAGCTTTTGGAAATTGATTTTGTATCCAAAAAAGGCAACTGTCCAATCCGCCTCAGAGCGCACTAATAGTTGTCGAAAATTTTCTCCTCAAATTTTTTTCTCTCTTATGAAAACCACAATATTGATCTTATCGTTTTCTCAGACATTACGACCGAGATGATTGCTTCTTGAGGATTCTCCGCGACTAAATGCTATATCTGTAAGTCTCGACAAACCAAGTTAATTATGAATCAAAAGGTTAGAATAGTTACTAATTCGTTTTAAATCAAATGAGTGTCTCCACCTAAGGTTGATTGTTATAGATCATTTAGAACGAAGAATCAAAAAGTTCAGTCTAGCATAGAAACTACGTATTAAGTTAAACTCTTAATATTGATTTGAACAATATGATCTCTTATAATATCTTGTCCTAAGTGCATGTATGTGCTGTAACAACTGTTATCTGAATTGAAATCTACAGTTAACTAATCAGTCGGAGATTGAAAATCGGATTTTCATGAAAGTTCTCTCATGATAAAGAAGAAAAGGTTGTCGGTAGATCATGCAAAGAGAAATTCAAAACGAGGAATGTATAAACCCATTAGTACCATTACATAGTGGATAGGCACAAGTATTGATCCAAAATCACTGCAAGAGAGTTTATCGCAAGGTGGAGACACATTTGCTGAGTAATGGTTCCTCAAGATCTTTAAAGCAACAGATAAAAGCAGTGGCTCAAACATTATTATATGAATTCAATAAGGAGCTAAAATTTCTATATCACAGACAAAGTAGTCCCCCTATTTCTCATTAAAGAGGACCCTAATAGTTCCAAGAAGTTTACTATCACTCTAGCTGAACCTTTCCAGCCTGTGCTAAGAGGAATGCATTGACACATAACATGAATAATTGCCTTCATTAATAACGAATCCAGCAAATGGCGATATCAGTATTAGATTTAGTAAAGAGAGTTTGGGACTATTGAAGAATTACCCAAAAGTGAGAGAGTGGTCAGGTTAAATCAAAGAGTGAGAGGTTTCGTCTGCTAAAAGTATTGAAATAAACCCAATTGCTCCTTAGTTTACAGATCATTCTCATCAGGGTGAGCCATGATCTAATCAAAAAAAGATATTCAAACTTTTTGAAAATTCCGTAAGTTCGTTCTGATACCACTTGAAACATTTTCTACGCTAAGATTAATATAACATCCGTATTAGTCTATAGCTGTCTCCATCTAAACTTAACGAAAGGGGGGCCGAGCAAAGGTTGGGGAACAATTCGTCCTGTCGTGAATGACGGAGGACATTTTTAAAATTTCGAATTTCTTTTCACAAAGAATAAAAGTTGCATAACCAAAAATAACACCATCAAAAATAAATGCGGAAGTTAAGTGTGAAAAGCCGAAAGAATAAGACCACAGACAATTCATAGTAGTTGGTAGGTCAACTCGCCTACGTCCACTCCCTTGGACGGCAGCCACTACAAGAATTTGCAATCTACAAAACGTGAAAATATCGCATTATAGCACCCAAAATGCGGGCCTTTAGCGCGAGAAGAGAAGAAAGCCACCCTCCAACAAGACATTCTCCTTTTTGCCCACCAAAGGCGGCAATGCACGAGATACCTCTTCCTTTTGCTTGTACTGCTACTTTAACGTTGGCATGACGCGAAGAAACACCCAACCAATCGAAGCTAACTACAGATACCTCAACCGGAACCCACTACCCAGCGGGTCGTACGGATAAACCTCTATAGACAATAGAGAAGCAGACGATCCTTAAGCAACCCTTGTGATCATGGCCCCTCGACAAATACCTACTTCCTAGTACATACACTCATTCTCCCTTCCTTCTCTCTCCAAAGCCTTCTACAGGTATAAGGCAGTTAAAAAGTCGTCCCCCGCTAGTAACCGACATGATGTACGTCTGGACGAACAAAGGTTCGTACGTTAGAAGTTCATATTAAAAACTGTCTTATCCATTCAACTGGTTCATTCACTCGACCCGTCTGTTGAAAAATATTTATCCCGGACAATCGTGACATGATTACAGACGAATTATATTAAAATGCTCTTAAGGTTCAAAATCACACAATTTTGGTCTCTATCTACCTCAACAACAAAAATCGTCTTTCGTACGGACAACGATTTTCGTCCGGTTCAACAAAGAGCTCCCATTGAAAGAAAGAGAATTAAAGAGAGCATCTTCTTAAAATAATGCAAAGTTGAAGACAAAATCGCAGACTGATTAAATTTCGCATTTTCACAACAGGACCCATGATAAAATAGAAATTAAGGCCAAATAGGACCAACAACAACAAAATAAACAAACACAAAAACATATAAACCCAAAAAAAAATATCAATGTGCAGAAACATTTTTATTTAACCGCATCTTATACAATTAAGCTAAAACACCCATTAAGAACGGTAAGATATTTTTGTTTTTGAATACCCACTTAGTTCCAATAACACTTTGATCTTTTTTCCCTGAAGTTTTTTCGCAAACTTTATTTCTTACAAATTGATTCAACTCTTCTTGCATGGCCAATATCTAAAATTCATCTGAAAGTGCTTGATCAATAGTAGTGGGTTCTATAGTTGAAATAAAGGCTGAAAGATTGACTTCCTTGTTTAATCCACGCCTAGTTCTAACACCCTCACTAGGTTCACCTATAATCAATTCCCTTGGGTGGTTTTTAGAAAATCTTAAATCTCTAGGAAAAGGATTTTCTATCTCCAAATTCTCTTCCACATTTTCTTCCAAGTTTATTCAATCAATCTTTTGGGAGTTATCCTCAATCTCATCTTCAATAACATTTGGCTCTTCCAAATTTTTAGATTCATCAAATACAACATGTGTGGTCTCCTCAATGATCAAAGTTCTTTTATTGAATACCCTATAAGATTTTCCAACATTTGAATATCCAACAAAAATTCCTTCATCTGATTTTGGATCAAATTTTCCTAAGGCAGATTTTCCATTATTTTGAATGAACACCTTGCAACCAAAAACATGCAAATGTGACAAATTAGGTGTTCTTCCTTTTAACAACTCGTAGGGTGTTTTATTTAATTTAGATCTTATATTCACCCTATTCAGAACATTACATACAGTGCTAACGACCTCAGCCCAAAAATATCTAGGAAGTGAGTATTATGCCAACATTGCTCGGGCGGCTTCTATTAATGTTCTATTTTTCCTTTCGACTACCCCATTCCACTAAGGGGTTCTAGGTGCAGAAAAGTTGTGATCAATTCCTTTTTCCTTATAAAAATCTTCAAATATCGCATTCTCAAATTCTTCTCCATTATCACTTTGTATAGAAATAATTTCACACCCTAATTTTCTTTGAATCCAAGTCAAAAAATTTCTAAATTCCTAAAATGATTCACTCTTATGAAATAGAAATCTAACCCAAGTGAATCTTGAGTAATCATCCACAATAACAAATCTGTATACCTTCCCTTCTAGACTCATAGTTTTGACTGGTCCAAAAAGATCCATGTGTAAAATTTCCAATGGTTTACTAGTTCTAAGATCCTTATTAGACTGAAAAGTGAACTTCACCTGTTTTCCTAATTAACATGCATCACAAAGCTGATTCTTAGTAAAATCTAGTTTTTGTATACCTCTCACTAAGTTCTTTTGGGTAATCCTCCTAAGGTTCTTCATGCAAGAATGACAAAGTCTCCTATGCCAAAGCCATGATTTATTAGAAACAGTTTTTAAACAAAATGCAGTATGAGTATGAATGCAATTTAAATCTATCATATAAACATTGTTTACCCTTTTTCCATTCAAAACATCTTTACCGTTAAGGCTTAAAATGCAGCTAGTAGGAAAAAATTTTACACAATAACCCTTATCACATAGTTAACTTATACTTAGCAAATTATGCTTTAAGACTTCAACCAATAACACATTGTCTATAAAAAAATTCTATAAATTTCCAATCATACCTATACCAACCACCTTCCTTGTGGTGTTATCTCCAAGTGTAACCTTGCCTCTAGTCCTGGCATCCAGCGTTATGAATTGAGCAGTATCTCCAGTCATATGCTTTGAACATCTGCTGTCCAGGTACCATATGCTCTCACGAGGTCTTTTGTGAGAGAAACCTTCTTCTTAATCTGACAGATTAAGACTATCTGTCATCAAGCAAAGATTGGTGACTTCTTCTTCCTTTTCAGTCTCTGATGAATCTAAAGCTGAGTCCGCCCAGAAAGCTCTTTGAAACTTCTTCTTACCCTTCTTTACAGTTAGTTTCTCCTCTACCTTCTCCTTGCTAGGAGTAGCTTTGAGTTTTGGGAAATCAGTCTTGATATAACCAGGTTTCCTGCATTCATAGAAAATCACATCATTAGAAACCTTGTCATTTCTATTAAATTTACCTCTATTTCATTATTGGCTTCTCTTCTGCTTCCTCTTTAGAAATCTTCTGAATTGTCTAGTCATTAATGCAATGTCGTCTTAATCCTCAAGTTATGAGTGTTCACTCTCAGACTCTTCCACTTTTAGTGCTATGTTCTTTTCCTTTCGTAGTTCACCTACATCAATCTTTCTTTGGCTAACTCCTTACTCGTAAGCAATAAGTGAACCAAGAAGATTGTTAATTGAATAAATGTTTAGATCTTTAGACTCTGTAATTATAGTAATTTTAGCATTATAAGTAGTAGGTAAACAACGAAGAATCTTATTAATCATTTCAGAATTCGTTTGTTCCCTACTAAGTGCATGCAAAGAGGATACTATTTGGGTAAATATTGTGTACATATCATAAATGGATTCATTAGGTTTCATGCGAAATAGTTCATAATCATGCAACAATATACTAAGTCTAGATTGTTTAACCTCATTAGTCCCCTCATATGTTATACAAAGTCTATCCCATATGTCCTTTCCACTTTTGGAAGTGGAAACTCGCATGTAGTCTTCAAATTTTAAAGCACAAAAGAAATTATTCAAACATTTAGTGTTTAGTTGTGCTATGTCACGTTCTTCTGCAGACCAGTCTGTTAAAGGTGTTTCAACTCTAACTCCAACAACTAATCTAGTTGGTTTTGTATATCCTTCCTGGACTAAGATCCACATACGATAATCAAGTGACTGTAAGAAAGTAGACATGCGTATTTTTCAAAAATTAAAAGGTATATTATCAAACATTGGAGGTCTAGTAATAGAGTAACCCTCATGTGTGTTTCGGTTTCCAAGTGTAGCCATCTACGTTAATTAAAAAGTAGTTAAACTTATGATTTTGAAACAATGCTCTGATACCACTTATTCAGTCTAGTGAATAGGTTGTTAAACCTAAGTTAATGTCCCACGGCTATCAAGAGGGGGTGAATTGTTAGTTAAAAAATTATCCCTCTTTTAGATGAGTTGAACCAAAAAAAAATTTAATGAATTTTTATAAAAAAAATTTTTGAAACACAACTTTTTAAACAGTAAAATGTGGAAAATAAAAAATAGTAAAAATGAATGACACAAGATTTATAGTGGTTCGGTCTAAACCAGACCTACATCCACTCCCCAGAGGCACCCTCTGAGTAGTACACTAATACCAATAGTGTCTCTCCTTTTGCACCCACATCAAGACGGAGAAGCCTTTACAAACATTCTTTCCACCACTATCCGGTGCGGCAGAGAACCGTCGTCCTTTTACACTATCCCCAGTGTTGGCAGAGAACCGTCCGTCTTTTCACACTCTCCTAGTGTGGGTAAAGAATCCTTCGTCCTTTCACACTCTCCTAGTGTGGGCAGAGAACTCGATCTCCTTGACAGATCTCCTCACAAGAAATCTAGAAAGAAGAAACAAAAGAGTGAAGTAATCTTAAATCACAAGTAGGAAATCTCACGTTTGAACACAAAGTAAAGCCTTCACGCTCTAGTAGAAGAAATCCTTCTTTAAATGCTCTCTCTCACTATCTCCTTGAGTCTTTTTTTAATAGGCACGAAGATCAATGACCAAAAAGATTTGGTGGCAGTCTAATTTGGACTATATATAGGAAAGACAAGAAAAAATTGCCCAAAAACCGCAAATTTTCAATTCTGTACGCAGTGGATCGTCCCGTACGATCGTGGATCATCCCGGACGATTTTACTTAAATTGTTTGAAATGATCCTAATGTATAATTGTATGAATTATGTTCATACACGATCATCGTCCCGTACGAACTAGGTTCGTCCGGTACGAAATGGTTATTCCATAGGTCAGTTTCCAAATCCCTGCAGGACGTAACCAACCGAGGTAAGTCAGTTCGGTTCGTCCTGGGAAGAACAAGTTTCGTCTAGGACAATTTTAAACAGAGAGTTTCATCTAGGGACGAAAAGTAATTTCATCCTGTACAATTTTAAACAGAGAGTTTCATCCTGGGATGAACCATGTATTTCGTTTGGACGAACAGTGCAAAGTGAGAATCCAGAGGCGTTCATCCCGGGATGAATATTAAATTTGTCCAGATGAATAGGACTTAGAAAAATTTTCTCCCTGCCTGTTCGATCCATTACTCTTCCGATGGTTAATTGACATGATCGTCCTGTACGAACTATGTTCGTCTAGTACGATCAGTTCACAAAAGTTATTTTCCCATATGTGTGTGTTGTCCACTCAATTACAATCACTCCCTCTCAATTCAAAAACAGTTTTAAAGCTTTTAATTTACAAATGATTCGATGCTGAATTTGATTTGAAGTCTCTATAGTTTGGAGTTGATTTTCCTGAAATATTAGTACACACTAGAGCAAAAACAAATCTTTCAAAAAGTGTTAGGAGATATCTATACATAAAACAATAATATTTGAAATCATCAAAATAATATAAGTTGCAAGAATGTAAAACATGCAAATAGCAACTCTCTTAACACTTAATACTTCCATTATCCTTCTTTAACATAAATCAAACTTACTATCTACCTAAAATAAGTTCCTAGCCCTGCAATTTGAGGCTTAGAACTCTATTGAGCAATTAGATAACTCTATCCCCAAAACTCTCCCTTCCAAGGACTTTCTCCAATCTATCTCTCAATAGGTCACTCGCTCAAGTAAACCTACGTGAGCCAAAAATACCAAGAGGCAACCAATCTCTCTCTCTCTCTCTCTCTATCTCTCTCTCTCTCTCTCTCTCTCTCTCTCTCTCCCTCCCTCTCCCTCCCTAGACTCAATGAACTTACCAAATATTTCTTCCCAGAATGGTAGAGGTTTCAATAACCCAAAAAAAAGTTATTAATTCTGAGGATCGTGTTCAAAATTTTAAGGTGGTTTGCTCTGCAAACTCGAACTAAGGTTAACTCTGCTATGGTTGATGACATATGCTTCTCTGCTATGAATGGATTTTTTTTAATGAATCTTGTAGTAATAATTTTGATTTCTATGACCTAAGGAGGATTTAATTGAAATGGAATTCTTCTTAGGTTTATTTTACTCCTATCTTCTCCTCTAGCTAAATTATCCATGTCTCTCTTTTGTTTGGCACTTCTACCACTTTCTTTATTTATACAGTTTATGCTTCTAATTTCCAAGCTAAAAGAATGGTTTTATTGAATGATATTCTCTCTCTTGAGATAGTATTTCTCCCCTTGGGTGTTGTTGGGTGACTTTAGCTATTTTAGATTTTGAAATGAAAAATCTGAGGGAATTGTCATTCATAATAGCAAATTATGAGATTTTTATAACCAAACTTATAACATTGGGGTTCAAGATCTTTCTTTTGTTGGATATTTTTATACTTGGTTTAATAGAAAAAATGATGCCTCTATTCATATTAAACTCGATAGGGGTTTGGTGAACTAGCATTGGTTTGAGCATTTTCCTTCTTCTCATTACAGAGTTGAAAAACCAAGGTGCTCTGATCATTCTCCTCTTGTCCTTTGTAGCAATTACATGGCTAATAACAAGCACTTATTTATATTTTAAAATTTATAGTGCAAATTACAAGAGTTTTGGGATATGGTTATTAATGTTCTTGCTACTTCTCTTGTTGGCAGACTAATTGTTGATCTATATTCATAATTGCGCCCTAAATATTGAATGTTGGGCCTCTTCTAAGTTAGCCTCTTCTTGTATTGCTAAACTCTAATAAAAACAAAATTTATTACTGCAACGAATCCAAATCAATTCCCTTGATCAAAATTTTAATGACTCTTTGAAGGAGGTGAACATTCAACTTAATCATAGCCTTTCTTTATGGGCTTCTTATATTTCTCAAAGATCTAAAGAAAGTTGGTTATCTAGTGGTAAAGATGATCTGGGTTTTTTGTACTCTAAAATCAGATCCAGCCAGAATATGAGCATAATCAATGTTATTTCTTCTTCTATAGGGGTATTATTTGTTCTTAACAATATTTCTAATGTTATTATTAACCACCTTGAATTTCTTTATAACTCCCTTAAGCTGACTTTAGCCAATTTCCTTACTATTATTGCAGGTAGTATTATCTCTTCACACATTCATTCTGCATTTGTTTCTCCTATATCTTTTGAAGAAACAAAAAAAGTTATATTATCTACTATAGTGTCCTTTTCCCCTAGTCCATATTGCATTACTTTTGAGTTCTTCGAGAACACTTGGGATGTTTTGGGTCCTATTTTTTGCAAGGTAGTTAAGCATTAATTCATTATTGGTTATATGCCTAGATGTGTTAAAGCTTCGGTAATTTCTCATATTCCTAAATTAATGATGCTTCTTCTATCTTTAATTATATATCCATTTCATTATGTAATGCTTATTATAGAAATGTGGCTAAAATTCTTGCTGATGGAATATAGCTCATCATGCCTCTTATCATTCATCCAAGTTAGGCCAAGGTTATTTAAAAAAGAATATCCTTAGGCAACATCTGCTTGCATCAAAACTTTTGAAGGATTTTATAATGCATTAATAGGAAAACATTTTCCTATGCAATGCTAGTATTCATAAGGCATTTAATACTATTTCTAGAGAATTCTCTTAATTGAGCATGAAAAAAAAAGGCTTTCTTAATCTTTTCCTATTCTACATTAAAGGTTGTATTTTGGATGCATTTTTTATGTATGTTTTAATAGTACATTAAAAGGATTTTTTAGCTCCTCCTCTAGTCTTCATCAGGGCTTCCCTTTATCCCCTTATTTATTCTTTATCATCATGGTATCCTTTTAGATGATGTATCTTCAATTTCTCCTTTTGAGGCCATGGCTACTGGAGGGAGTCATATTTCCCAAAAACTTTATGTTGATATCATGCTTATCTTTGGGAATTTTATATTCAAAATGCTAACTATTTAAGGAAAATTGTTCATGTCTTTTATTTTTATTCTTGCCTGTTTATCAATTATACAGTTGTTGATGACATTTTTCAAACTTTGAATATCTCTTTTTTTCATAATGCTTTGAAATATCTTCACCCACCCATTTATCCTAAGAGATTCACCATCTATAATTTTCAACCTCTCTTAAATAGAATTTTTTACCTTCTTGCTAGTTAGAAAGAAAAGACCCTCTCTTTTGCATTTAGGCTACAACTTTCTAAGTTCACTATTTCATACTGGACTACAGGATTAGTTCTTCCCAAATATTTCTATAAATTTCTTAGTAAATTCTTCTCTAAGTTTCTATTTCATAAATATTAAAATTCAAGATCATACAATTTCTTGAAAATCTATGTGACAACCAAAGAAGTATGGGGGATTGGGGAATCCCGACATCAAATCCATATATTGCTCTCTTTGGAAACCTCCACCTCAAGATGCTTCCAAGTTCTAGAAGTTCATTTACTCCATTGCTAGAACTATTAAGAGCAAGATTAATTTAATCATATATCCTAATGGTCCTCTATCTCTCATTTTGGATACTTGGTGTTGTGGGAAGGCATGATCTGAGTTACTTGATCATAATACTAGCTCTAGCTTCAACTCATGTATTGTGCAAGATTTGATTCTCTCTAGTTGTGGGAATCTTACTAAATATTTTTCTTCCTTTCACTTTTGTTATTTATAACCTATATATTTTTGCTTAGATGGATTTATGCATCTTATGGGATGGACTTCTTTACCTGCCTTTTAAGTCTTTTTATGCATCCTTTTTTGCTGACTTGACATTAGTGGACTGGTGCTCTATTATTTGGCATATAAAATTTGTCCTTCTTTTTCTCTTCTTATGCTTGCATGACTATGATAATGGATTAAAAAAGATCTGATGTTCTCTCTCAGCATAATTTGCAAGTTCCTCTTACCCGTGTTCTTTGTTCTCATTTCGAAGAGAGTTATAATCACCTCTTCTTTGATTATGACTTCTCCTTCTACATTGTTTCATCATTGATGTCAGATTTAAACAATTTCTTATTTAGGTGTACCTTACAAAAGGTTTTTGATTTATTCTAAGCTTTAAATATCCAAATGCATTCTAAATACATTTTCTTCTTTTTACCTATTATTCTTTATATTACTTATGGAGGGAAAGAAGTAATAGAAAATTTGTAGGCAACGTCAACCGCTCATCAACTTTTTATCATATCATTAAGAATGACATTCTCTAAAATTGCCCAGTGGAGTTTAATTCATGGTATTAATCATCTTATTATGTAAGGTAGATTTAATTAGTGGGTGTTGGTTGATGTACCGTCACATATTATAGATGGAATTAAAACTGATATCACTTTTAATCAATGGAGTAGAGAAGAATAAATCAATGCTCAATTGAATGCTAAATCATTAAATTATTTTTTCTGTTCTTTAAATTCTGATGATTTTATGATTATATCCACATGCTCTACTGACAATGAAATTTGGGATAAATTACACACTATATACAAAGGCACTAGTGAAATAAAGTAATCTAGATTAAATATTTTAATGCATTATTATGAACTTTTTGCATGAAATCTTATGAGACGATCTTAGACATGTATACAAGGTTTATTCAAATTGTGCCATCATTGTATATTTTAGGTAAGAAATTTTCAAACGTTGAAAAGTCAATAAAATTCTATGTTGTTTACTTGACAAATTTGATGTCGAAGTTGTTGCTATTTGTGAATCAAAAAATTTGAATGAATATTCTATTGATAATTTAATTGGCTCACTCATTTCTTATGAGCTATGTTTGGATCAAAGACTTTTGGATGCAGGTGAAATAATAGTATTAAATGCTGAAGACTCGGAAAAAAGTGGCTTAGTTGGTTACTAAAGCGATGACTTATCAAGTAAATTGAAAAGCTCACTAAAACATAAGCATTAACAAAAGTAGAATAAGGTAAAAATGGTAAGAATATTAAGATTACTTCTGAACTTATTTGCTTTGGATGTAGAAAATCTAGACATATGAAAAATTAGTGCCCTAATTTAATAACTCTTCATGCGAAAGAAAATGGTAAAGCTAAGCAAATTGTAAAAATGGAAAATAATGAAAAGCAAAAATCACTTAGGCAGACCTAGCTTCTGAATCATCAGACCAGGAGCAAGATGATGTTTAAACTATTATTCATGTGTTTATTTTTGTGTATGTTTGTTTTATTCATTTTTATGTATTTTTTGTGTTTTTTCTTTGGATTTATTCTTTTTCATTTTTTTCTTTATTTCCTTTTTCGTTAAATTCTTAATTTTGTCTTTACTATTTCTTTTTCTATGGAGTTTTCTCTGATCAACACACACATATCACCTTTTTTTTGTTTCTTATACACTTAAGAAAAAGAAATCTTTTTTTAAGATCATTTTTTTAAAAAATAAAAAATTTACCTCCTATTTTTCATTGAACTTTTATGTAACTTGTGGTTGACTTCTCTAAAAATAATCAAAGGAAGGAAACTCATGATTTTGTCTCTCTATATCATTTTTTAAAGTGATTATTTTATTTTTGATTCAATATCTTCATCATATTATAAATTAGACTTTAAAACAGAACTTTTTAATCTCCCTACATTTTGTCTATCGCATAGAGATCATTTATAAGTTGTTGAATCTACCTCATAATTTTTTTAATCAAGCAGTTCATTTTTGTTAATAGAATTGGTTTACTTTAATTTTTAAAAAATTTCAAAAAATGTAACATATTTGATTAAAAAAAATGCCCAATGATGCCAAATAAAAAAAAAGTGGCCAATAACATTAAATCAAAAGATGTGCAATGACGTCAAATTTAGAACGATACACAAAGTGTATTAAAAAGTAAAAGATGTGAAAAGTGCGCCAAAAATTGACAAGAGGTATAAAAAGAGCACACAAAAAGTTATGCTTACATTTCTTGTACTTCTTAAAACTTAATTAAGAAAGCCCTTAATATTTTTGAAACTTGAGCTTGAAAATCATGATTTTTTATTAAGTAATTTTTGCATTAATCTTTTATTAGGTATGTTTTATGAAAGGAGTTTTGAAAAATTAAGTATTACTTTTTCTAATTTGTTTCTTGATTTAAATATTGGATTAAAAAGTTTTTTGAGCCATTAAAAGAACTTGAGCTTGGATTAACGATTTCTGAATTTTTAACTTTTATTGGTTATACGTTGTCAACACATTCTGTATTAAGTTTTTAGATAAAATCAAGACGTAATTTTCTCATTTTAAGAATATTTTATTTTTGTTTTCACTAGATCATGGATCATTTTATTTTTTTATAGATTATTTGTGCCCCTCTTTTTTTGATAATGTCAAAGGAGGATAACACACTATTGTATTTTAATCATTTTTTATTTTAATTTTGAAAACAAAAGGTTTTATTATAGTAAGGGGGAGTTTTATTATAGTAAAGAGAAACTATTTTTTTCTTTTTTTAAATCCAACCTGTAATATTTATCATCATCAAAAAGGGGGAGATTGTTGCAACTCGAGCCTATGAGTTTATGCTTTTGATAATAATAAATATTGTGGCTCACTTTTGTTGTCTACCTATATTTGAAATATAATTTTCTTTCTATATTTACTAATATTTCAGGATTACAGTTCACCTTACAAGGCTTAAGTTTTAGCATAATATGTTTTATTTGTAATTTTCATTAATATATTTCTTGGGTTGTAAGGGTGTTTGCTTTCTTATAACCTTACTTATTTCTATTTTAGAGTTCTATATTTTTGCTCACATCGTCTGGGATGATCTAAACATTGGCCTAGATGATTAACTGAAAATAGAAACCCTAATTAGGGCATCTTGGTAAAGGTAATTGTGTTTAAGCTCATCGTCCTAGATGATATTTATATCTGCCAGGATGATAGACTCAAATTAGAAAGAATCAACCTTCAGATCTATTTAGGTATTATTTATTTTTTGACATCGTCAAGGATATCGTCCTGGACAATGCAATATAATTATGCCTAAATTAATCTGATAATTAAGGAAAGTAATTAAGGCTTGATTGATACGATCACATTATCATGGACGATTGCAGGATCTGTCGACACAATCATTTCAAAAACCTTAGTTATTCCTGAACGATCATATATCATACAGCTTCTATTCAGGGTGATGCTCTAGACGATTTATGCTGATTTGAACTAATCATACAAGATGATATACTATCGGCCTGGACGATATACAATCAGCCTGGATGATATGAAAAAAAAACCTTCTAATCATTTCAAATCATCCTAGCTGATTGAGCTTAATTTGCACTGATCATACAGGATAATATTCATATCGTCCTGGACGATAAAGTCAATAAGTTCTAATTAATGAGCTTATTTAGAGCTCTTGTATTTAAACTTTGACAAGGAACTTAGTATGTGTCTTTGGCAGACATTGAAGCTTTGTTCTTCTAGAGGATACTTGAGAGAGAGCTTGAAAGGGAGAGAGGAAATGGTGGAGTTTGAGAGAGGAAGAAGATCCTTAGATGGGTTTTCAAGGGAGTGTTCAGGGAGTTCCACACGGTTGCTCTAGCGAGCTTGCACCTTAGTACCATCGGATTCAAGGATCATCTTGAGGGAAGTTTTGGGAAGAAGAAGATCTCTTTAGTGTCAAAGGGCCCGGCTACTCCGCCACACCAGGGAAGGTGGAAGTGATTTTGTAAGGGCTTCTCTGCTTTGCTGTAGAGGCTAAAGGAGAGACACTGTGGTTAGTGCAATACTCGAAGGGTGACTCCAAGGAGTGGACGTAGGTCAGAGCTTTTGATCGAGAACGCACTATAAATCTGTGTGTTCTTTCCTTTTTTATTGCTTCCGCATATTAATTTTTGCACTTTGATTTTCTATTGGTGAATTTTGATTTTGGGTGATATGTTATTCGTTTAGTTAAACAAGTTTTAATATCGCAATTCAGCGCCCCTCCCTTCCCCTCCTCATGTTATGCCTTGGGACTAGTTCATAAGAGCTTAACATCCCTAACGAACATTTTAGTGCCATCAGAGAACTTTCAACCATGGGATGAGTTGGCCGAGGAACAGTATAAGTAGAATGGTTGAGTGTGGAAGTTGGCGGAGAAAAGACTGGAGAGGGAGGGGGGTGGATGAGATATAGTGTAATGGTGAACAAGATGAGGTAGGAGAGCGGTGGTGTGGATTTGAATAGAATGGAGTAGAGTTGGTAGTTGATTATTGATATGTGATGGGGTAATGACATTTATAAGAGGAAGGATCGGTGAAGCTAAGGAAGTTTGAGTAGTAAGAGTAGTATTGGTGGAGCCAAGAGAGATGAGGGAAATTCTATTTCGTTGAAGATAACGTGATGAGAAATGATGATCTTACCAGTGGTGGGATTGTAAATTTTGAAACTTTTTTATTTGTTGCATAGCCTAAGAAAAGGTAGGGAGCATAACTCGAGGTAAGCTTGTGAGAAGCATAAGGTTTGAGCAAGGCATAGCAGCATCATTTATAAGGATAAAGTTGAGTATAATTTTGTGGAGTTTTGTAGAGCATCTAATAGTGTGATGTAGATAATGTATTTATGGAGGGGAGATAATTAATGAGGT
Source organism: Dendrobium catenatum (assembly GCF_001605985.2). Taxonomy (NCBI): domain Eukaryota; kingdom Viridiplantae; phylum Streptophyta; class Magnoliopsida; order Asparagales; family Orchidaceae; genus Dendrobium; species Dendrobium catenatum. Next base: position 525,048 of record NW_021319212.1, read on the forward strand.
GGGATGTTGTTAAGAGGGTGTCTATCAAAAATGTGAGTAGTAAGTTAGCATCAACTAAAAGTGTGCATGTAGTATCAAGTAAGTGTCGATGCTTTTGTTCTGCTACACCATTTTGCTGGGGGTATAGGGGCAAGTATATCGATGGGTTATTCCTTGTTTTGAGAGAAAGGAGCTTAATAAGGTATTGAGAAATTTGCCTCATCCATCAGTGTACGTAGAGTGCGAATGGATAAATTAAGACTTTTTTTGGATAACATTAGTGAATTGAATTACGGAATGTACGACATTTAATTTCTATTTGAGAGTATACAACTAAACGTATTTAGTGAATTCACCAACCAACAATAAGTAGTAGTGAAAGCCATCATAAGAAAGCATGGGGGAGGAACCCTAGACATGAACATATATTAATTCTAATGGAACTTCTTATACATGGCGAGAGGGGGAGAAGGAAAGCCTATGACTTTTAACAATTCCATTGGAATTACATATAGAGTGAAAAGCAAAAATACATAACGAAGAAAAAGCTTTGGAAATAGTATGAGCTTGAATTGGGATGACCCAAACGACGATGCCAAGTATGAGCTGAGGACAGACTGAAGACAGTAATAGCAACAATAATGACCAGAGATAGAGTTGATAAGAGTAGAATTGGGTAGAGGCCATTATGACATGGTCCTTTAAGGAGGATACGATTGTTCATCTGATCCTTTACATGGAAAATATTTTTATTAAAAAGAATAGAATAATAGCTATCATTGATTAATTTAGAAATGGAGAGAAGGTGGATTAGGAGCATGAAGGAGATGGTTGAGAGTGAGCTTATGAGTAGGGGTGGGAAGAAGACCATTACCGGAGTGTTGTATTGGTAGGGGGTTACCGTTACCAACAAAAACTACATCTCGACCTTAATAGGGTGCGGTTTGGTGAAGATAAAGCTGATCTGGCATTAGGTGCACTGTTGCACCACTTTCCAAGTACCATGGAGTTGGTTCTGAACCAGTAAGTAATGCAACATTGGAAGTAGAGGTCAGGGAGACATTGAAAATTTTTGCGTTGCCAATAATGAACATCAGAATTACTACTTTTTCCACATATATGGAAATCCCCATCGAAGCGAGATGGTCTGGGACAATAAGTAGTATTCCAGAGCTATAAGCGACTGCGATCACGAGTGTAATTTAAACTTCTACAGGATCTCTCGCTGCTAGACATTAGAGCTAAAGGGTTATCGGTGGGCCAAGGATTCGTTGCAAGGATAACTCCCAAGCTGCATTAGTGAGCTGACTAACTTCTTCACTGCGTAAGAGAGAATATAAGTCATCCAAGCTAATTGGGTGGAGAGAAGTCAATATGGACGTTTTGAAGGACTAATAAGAGGGAGGTAGACCATTGAGGATGTAGTTCAGAATATATTCACTATCGACTGTACCACTAGCAACTTGAATGCTTTCAACAATGGTTTTGGTAGAGGCTAAGTAGTCGGTCATGGACGTTTTGTGCATTGAAAGGGAATGTAGTTTGCTTTTGAGCTGTATACCTCGAGATCGATTGGTGGAGAAGAAATGGTGCTCCAAGATTTTCAAGATAGATCCAGAAGTATTGAGGTTCAGAATGTAGGGTGAGATGGATGAAGAGATGGTTAAGAAAGGGCGATGGAAAGGTTTTGGTCTATGAAGGTCCATGAGGAGAACTGAGGATTAAGGGTGAGTTGACCAATGGCGGTAAGAAGATGTTTTGGTGGACATGGGATGCTTCCTTCAAGTAACCAAAGAAATGGTTTGTAGCAAAAAGTTTTTGAATGCCAGACCGCCATGTGGGATAATTATCTGAAAGAAGTTTAATGTTAATGACGTTCTTGATATTAGAGAGAAGGAACTAGAGTGTAGGTGGTATGAGCACATCGGGGGGGGGGGGGGGGGGTTTTGACATGGGGGGGGGGGGTTGGGTTCTGACATGAGAGCTGGAGGAGTGTTTGGGGGTTGATGTAACGAGTCGCCCATCAGAGATGTTGATGAGAGTCGATAGGCGATCAGCTCTGACACCATGTTAATCACTTGGTGTGCAAGACTCACAAAAGAGCAGTAGGGAGCAACAAGAAGATAAACACTAAATATGATATCCATCAATACTTTTGCATACACTTATGGATAATTTATATTGGGTAGTAGAATAATGTGTAAATACCAATATACCCTATTTTGTTACATAAAATAGAAAAGTAGTTGTAAATGGTGTCTGGCAGATCTGGGACTCGGCGGCTCTATGAGTCGAGTGGTTTGAGCGGAGAGTGGAGCTGGAAGAAGCGTAGCAGCTTTGTCAAATGAGTATGCAACTTCTCTTGCTACTTGTGCTACTTGTTCTTCCTGCCACCTTAACTTAATGTTCTTCGTCTTCCTGCGGTTGATGTCTTGTTCTGTTTTTGTGGTTACAGTTTTGAGTTGACCTCACTTTCAATTATGGTGGAAAAAGTTAGATATAAGTAAGCAATCCTTTTCTCTGGATATGGAATAGTAGATTGAATGTTATTTGATCTTACTAGTTTAGTGCGATTTTTGCCTTGATGTTGTGGTTCCTTTTGACCGTTTTTTTTTTTTCATAATACAGACATCCTCCATCCAAATCCACCAACTTTGTATCTTTGTCACTTTAACTTTTATCCTACTATGAAGAAACGAACTCAAGAATCACTTCTGAGTCCGAACCACTTCACCGCAGATCCCATGTCCAAAATTAGAATTGGATACATAACTCATGGTCGTTAATTTTAGAATGGTTGGTGATCAAAATCCAACGTCCTTAGTCTACAATTTTCAAGGCTTCTTGATTTCCACCGAGAGCCTGAGGAATGCCTTTGCTTCAGTTTTCACTCAAACACGAGCATACCCCCTACTGTAGCATGCCGGCATCAAACTCAGAGAGATTTCTTTTCGGGTAGTGAAAGAATTCAAAGTTCATCAAAAAGATTAGTAGATTCAATGACAAAAGGTTAGTAAGATGGAAGAGTAGATCATGAAGACCTGGAATGACATCACCCGATGTCTAATTATTTTTGGCGGAAGCCCGATGTCTAATTCAGATAAAAGGAAATATTTTTACATGTACATCTAATCTCTATCTTGAAAGCAGGATCGTCCAGCAATTCATGCGCTTGAATTTTTTATTGATTATTTGCTGTGTTTTGTAAATAGCAAATGCTGGGTAAAAGTGCAAGTACTAAATTATGAATATTTGTTGAGTATTTATTGAGCATTTGTTGCATTTTTTTTTCATATTTGCTACACTTTTATTTAATATTTACTAAATAATTAAATATTTAATACTTTTATTGATTATTTGCAAAAACATAGCAAATACCTAATAAAAACTCATTCATAATTGAATATTTGTTGCAGTTTTAGTAAATATTTACAAAAGCTTAATAAATATTTAGTAAAAATACAGTAAATCAAGACGGTTCTCCTTGTCAAGTTTCCGCACATAATAATTTGTCCTTCTGTAGAGCATCTATTACCTTATGTTCATTCAAGAAATTTTAAAATCGATATTCCGCATTTTAATGAGTATGATAAGTACAAATTATTATCCTAGTTAGTTAATTATATGACAATCAATTTGATATGTATTGTTTTATAATTATAGCAGTATTGTATGGTTGTTCCAAGATTATGTTAGTTTCGCGGATAATATTTTATTTTTTTTTGGAAAAAATGTGGGCAAAGCCATTTTATTGATCACCCAAAAAGTTGCAAGTGTGTTGTTATAAACTAGAAAAGAGAGGATGGGCAGCTACAAAAAATGAGCATGCTCACTAACCACAAAATTTTACAAGATAATTGTAAACAAATAAAACTAAGAGAACAAGCTATAAAAACCATCAAAAAGATAACAACAAGAACCAGCTACAAAAGATTTATTGTTCAAAAAGAAGAGTGGGGATTGGGAATTATAGGAATTGATAACAAGATAGCAACTATTGGCGTATTGGAGAGCATGGAGATCCTACAAAAAAAAGGGTTTTCGCAGCACAATTTTTCAACTTTACCGGCGGTTATAACCGCCCCTATTTTATTTGCAGCGGTTGTAGAACCGCTACATAACCGCTGTGTTTGCAATGCGCTGCAACGGCATTCCGCATCGGTTCTAAGACCGGCGGGGAAGCTATTTACGCAAGCATATTGTTGCAGCGGTTATAGCCGCTGCAAAAGTACGAAAATGTGGCGGTTATAACCGCGATAAAATTAAGCGAAATCGACCTGATTCCAAATTTGCGGCAGTTTTCTGGACTCTAGTGGCGGTTATAACCGCCACTAAAGTCCAGAATTTTTTTTTTTTAAATTGTGAAACCTTGCCGTTCACCCTAGAGCTAAGTTGGTTAGCCAACTGTGCTACAGAAAAATTCACTAAATCCTCATAAAAATCAACTAACTGGAGGCAAATAGACCTGCAACAAATAACATAGAATTCTTCCTTGGTAAAGCATGCCGTTGAATGGTAGTCATGAATGTTAATATATAAAAGCCTAAAGTAAAAGTCATAACAATAACAATAATAAGACATCAACGGCACACTGTTGCATGTTATGTGTATAGCATTAATCATGATAATTGTCACATGATTAAGCCCTCCAAACGTTATTTCATGGTAGATAAACCTAATGACTGAACATCATTTTGAAATAATTGCATAAAATAAGTGAAATAAACATAACGATAGAACATCACTCCTTAGAGCAACAAAACTCCATCTGGAAATAAATTCTATAGATGATTCCATAAAAGAGGACATGATGGATGACCAAATCATGTTCATACAAGCCCAATTTCAAATATTATGATAAAGAGAAATTCTTTCCACACATAGCACCTTTATAATGAGAAACATGACAACACAGCAGCACAAAATTTCTTGGCATGGGTCCTTAATTTTGCTTTGACAAATTCTATAAGGTGTGAAAAACTATTAGTCATAACAAATGCTTCTCCCACCGCTTCATATAAATCATGACAATTATCTTCATAAAAATGATAACTTTAATTTTTCATCTCACACCGCATCACTTATATCATGTTAATGAATATGACTGAAATCTTAAATTTATTTTAGCGTATTTAATGCATCAAAATATAACCATTTCATTGGTGGAAATTCAGAGAAAGCATATATTCTAACTTCAAGCAACCAAATCAGACCTACAAGGCCTTCTTTGTTACTAATTCAAAAGTAAATGATACTTTATCTGACATGCAGATGCAAAGAATATTATAAATTTTGCATTTCAAAATCAAGGAAATGAGCACAAAATAACAATCTTACATTTCAAAATGAGCACAAAATAACAATCTTACATTTCAAAATATTGATTGAGTTATTGATTGAAGCTTTCCCTGATGGTTCACTGCTACCTAAGAATACATATGCAAGTGAAGAAGAATAATGAAAAGTGTTTGATCTTGGATATTAAATATTGAATGCAATGTCCACAATGATTGTTTGTTTATTTTGGAAAGATAGATCTATTCAAGAAGGTTTGTTCATATTTATGGTTCTTCACGGTGGGCAGGGGGCTAAAAAAAGTTCAGCTAGAGGAAAAAAATCAAATGAAGTCTGCTAAGGTGTTCAATACTTCCCATTTGAT
>NW_021319212.1:537636-551260 GCF_001605985.2 Dendrobium catenatum
AGCCACAGCAGTTTTGGACAGAATAGTAGTCTTAGAGAGGAGTTCAATAATCATTCGTGATAATCAGACGAGAGATTTAGCTCATTTCGTGATGAGAATGAGACAGTTTGTGCAGCAGAAATTCAAATGAATCATCCACTCCACATGGGAGGATCAGATGAGTAATTTCTTTTTTTTATTAAAGTTAAAATGTAAATTGCTTGATTATTATTATCTCATTCATTTTATTATATATTTTCAAAGGGTGGAAATGACAATATCATCTGACTATGACCTAGACAGTGCTGCTGATGAGCACAAGCTATTAGATGTTGATACTTGGTATAGGGATATCTATATGTATATTTCAAAACTTTTGTGTTTGAATTGATCAAAAGATCTTGCAGACCAAGAGTGTAAGCACTTTAGGCGAAATAAATGTAAGATGAAGGATAACTTCGTGAATGACTTACAACCAGGGTATAATTCTGCTCCTGCTTCTAGCAATAAATCACCATATTTCATTGCTTCATCATTTGTCAAATCTATGTTATTTTCATTCTGTTCATCATCTAAATTGGCATTGCCTGAGTAGAATGTGTCCCTTAACAATCCTTCTATATCATTTGTTCTGTGCAGCTCGCCTTGACTTTGTACTTCAACAACATTACTAGTATCAGTACATGTATCTGATCTTGTAACTTCAGCTAAAAAAGTATGTTCCTCTCCATGTCGATTCCAAACAACATATCCAGGGAAAATTCCTTTGGAGAGTAAATGCAACTTGACTTCTTTTACATAATGAAAATATCTGTTAATGCATACTTTGCATGGACATAAAATTTTTTGTGTTGAACTTTGACTTTGTGTTGCAAATTCTAAAAAATTATCTACACCTTCAATATAATCACTACTCCATTTTGCTTTTGACATCCAACTCTTATCCATCAAGCCTATAAAGCACTCTAAAAATACACATTTAATAATCATACACAAAATAATAGAGGAACAATATAATTTTATTTTATTACATAATATATAATCTATTATACATGCCTTGTGGACCTATTTAAAACCTAAAATGAATGCTAGAGATAGATCAAAAAGAGGAAGAAATTGATAAGTGAGAAGCAGGGAGAACACTGCATTCTCTTAGATAAAGTTGAGTGAATTGTATTGTCATTTTTTATAAAAATATTATAAATACATTGTGTGTGCGCACGCACAGAAACATGTGTGATTAATATGATATACTAGCATTAAAATAATTCCATGATCTTAGGCTTGTATGAAATATTTTGATGATCACAAATATAATTTGATTTGAATTAATAAAGTTTAAATGAGATTTGTGTTAGTATTAGTGATTAAATTTTGTATACAAGTTGCAAGAATCATAAGAGCAATTCAAGCCAGCCCAAGAAACTTCAGAACAAAAATTTCAATATTCAAAAAGAATTATTTTAATTTTCTTGAGCCCTACGTCCTGAAATTATGATAATCAAAACATCCTATATTCCTCTAAGAAACACACAACTTTCATATTTCCTAAAAGTCAAAATCCCATTCATTTTTTCCCAAAGTATTTGTCTCCTGAACAGTTGAACCCTAACATTTTCTACAACTAGCCGCAAAACCTTTCTAAGAAATCATCGCCTCCTCCATCCCAATTTGCAATTGCCTCCTTGAGCAACAATTTAATTTCACAAGAAATAGAGTGGCATCTTCTTGAGATAAGTTCAATTCTTCTTAAAAGCCTTTTAACAAAATCATCTCATTGCTAACTTTAGTGATTGTCACATAGCTTCTATAAACTATAGTGTGATTATTTTCTAAAGTTATGAAACGTATTGATAGTAGTACTACATCATTTTAACCCAAAATGTACAGAACTGAACAAAAAACGATCAAGCATAAAAACAAGAAAAATTGATCACAACTAACAATGCTATATAATAATGTATTATACTATACAATCACCCAAAGCTAAAAATTCTCAAATTTCTAATCGGGCTGCATTATCTCAAGGATTTTTGAACCAGGTTCACTAGACATCATATTAGTTGGCCATCACTCTCACTGTATTCGCTCAAATTAGCCCACTACGTCATTTTAACCCAAAAGGAGATTAGAAATTTTAGAAGGCACACGAAAGGAAATATATGCATATGGAACATGTGGGTACATGACACACAACCAACGGCTAAGCTACGGTTGTGATTAACCTAAACCCTAAGGAATGCAAATGAATAATTTGAAGAAAAAGGAGAAGAATATGAAAAAAAACAATGAGAAGAAAAATAAAAGAAGAACATGAAGGGAAAGAGACTCACAGTGATGAAGATGGAAGAGGGACGGTCGTCCGGAATTCGTAAGAGGAAAAGCTTTTCGTCGCGCGCAACTATCTGGATTCGGTCCCGAACGCTTGAGCAGAGAGGAAGAGAGGAATTAGGGATTCAGGTGTCTTAAAGTTACGAATGGGCTTTGCTAGCGATTTTAACCGGTGCAACTTGCATTGGTTTAAACGCTTCAAATGTTTTCAAATTTCTGATGCAATTAGTTGCTTTGGTGGCGGTTCTTAAAACCGGTGCAAAAAACCGCTGCGAAAGGGATTTTTTTTTGGTAGTGAGATCAAGAAGATCAATCCCACCGAAGATTTTTGGTTTATAAGTATTGTGCCATACAATAAGATTTAATTTCTTAGCATTAGTGTCCCCAAAGCAGAAAAATCTAGCACAAATTCCACCCATTTTTTTTTGAGAAAGACCTAAACTTTAAACCATGAATCCTAAAAAATCATAAACCATAAACCCTTAAAAAAATGCGTTCCAAGTCACTTGTTAGGCCAGCGAGCTAGTCTTTTTGTCCAAGATCAAAACTAGCTAACAGGTAAAAAAAGCAAAGAGGAATGTCACGGGTGAGGGCCGTATACGGAAAAAAATTATTAGGTGTGTGGGCACTATCTGCACAAGCACTAAGTACCTAGCGGTATCGAGTGCGGGTACCGCTAGTTACCCAATGCTTGTGCGGACGATTCTCTCCGTCCGCACTCCGCACCTAATAATCTCTCGTATATAGCCGAGCGTGAGTAAGGAAAATAAGCTTCCTCTCTCACAGATCTTAGATCTCGCCTCTGAGTAAGGATAAATAGGCTTGTAGTTGTTGTTCCCTAATCTCGTTGTTAGGAGTTGATATCTTCGTTCTCGCCAACATTTATCTTTGTTTCCAGCTACTTCTAGTACAGCTTGTGAGTTTAGTTTTTTTTTTTTAGTTATGTTTATGTATATTTTTCTAAAACTAATAGAGATGTATGAATAAAATGAGTTTTTTTAGTATTTTTTGTTCAAATTTGAATATTTGGTTATGATGGAGGAGCTTTTAGTTTTTTATTTTTTTATTTTTTATTTATATATGTAAGTTAAATTTTTTGTTTATTTTTTCATGGTTATTAAAATTAGACCAGATTAGTCAGTTAGGTTCGAATATGAAACCAGATTTGCAAATAACTGCCTATGAACCGCTCAAACCGGTAGTTCAACAGGAGAACCTGGTCTAGTTTTCCAAAATCGTGCAATTTAAACATAGTGAAATCGAGTTGTTGTATTTTATCGAGTTGAAAAGATTAAAAAAAACCCTAAATTGATCCAATTCCTATCTCGTTACTCCAGTTTACCATAAGCCGTCAATTCTTTATTCACACAAGGGTCGTTTCTGTTGCAAATCAATAATTAAGATTGAGTTGTAATTTTTTATGATAACAAAATATTATTGTTATGATTTTATTATTTCTCCTAGCATATATTGGATATTTCTATTTGTTTCTGTGTCTACTAATATTTCAGAAAAATTATATAGTACTCAAAATTGTTGAAGACTTCAAGATAAGGTAGAATAGGATTTCATACAATAGAGTTTATATCTCTGTTTTTATTTCTTGAGTCTAAAAAAGTGTGATTATAATTGGGTAACCATGCATGCACACATAGAGGAAGAGTGAAAATATTTTAAAAAACTGATCGTAATGTATGATATATAATCGTACAGTATGATTTGATATATTTTTCCATGAGAATATAGTTAATCAAAACATGGCTTAAATTTTTGAACTGTTCATATTATAGAATGTGAAGTCATACATACGACTAACAGAGTAAAAAATTAGGTTCATACCAGATCGTACCAAATAAACATATTTATTTTTAAACTGTTTGTACATTACGATGTGAATTCCTACTGATGACTAACATAGTATGAAATTAGGTTTGTACTAGATAGTTCTGAATGACCATATAGATGATTAATAGAGTATGAAATTAGGTTCATTCCAGATCGTACCGAACTTACACATTTTTTTTGAACGATCAAACAATATGAATGTAGGATCATTCTCTTGAAAAAATTCAATTTTTGGATGGTTTTTAAATATTTTCTATATAAAAAGTCTTAAAAATTATCTCATTATCCTTTGCTTCAAATTTCTCTTGAGAGGGACCATTAATAGAGTGTTTTGGAGAGATTTTGTTTGTTAAGAGTGAGATCTAGTGAAGGAGAGTTGTGAGGAATTCACAAGGTTGCCGCAAGTGATGATCTCTTTGTCTTCTTCAAGTTTCTACCCAACTTCTTTGGAGACTCTTGAGAGAAGATCTTCAACATTAGATTAAATTTCTCTACCTTCACTAGGAGGGTGAAAAAGGATATGATAGTATGCTGCCATAACATAGAGAGTGTAAAAGGTGAAGGTTCTCTACCCCACCTGGTTGATGGAAGAGAGTTTGTAAGGACTTCTCCACCTTGTTATGGGGGCAAAAGAAGAGTAACTATTGTTTAGTGTAATACTTGAAGAAGGAGTCTCAAGGGACTGAATATAAGTAAAGTTGAATTGAACCACTATAAAACTTGGTGTTCTTCTATTGCCTTTAATTTTTTTCTCTCTTTTTTTTTCCTCCATTTAAGATTTTGTGGTTGAAAAATCATTTGTGAAATCATTTGGATAAACAACTGTATGTTTCAGGATTAGTGTTTTAACTTTCAAAAAAGATATTAAAAGGTTTTAAAAAATCCAAGAAGTTTCTTTCTCTTAATATATATTGGATATATTGCTTAATATTAAAAGATTGTGTGTGTTTTTGATTATTCAAAATATCCAAGAAGTTTCTTTCTCTTAATATTAAAAGATTGTGTGTGTTTTTGATTATTCAAAATATTATTGTTTGATTATTATTTCTCTTAATATATATTGGATATATTGCTTTTGTTATTTGTGTATACTAATATTTCAGGAAAATCATACTCTAAATTATTGAAGACTTCAAGATAGATTAGACTAGGGTTAAATATATTTGGAGTCGATACTTTTTATATTTTTCTTGAGCCTGAGAGAGTGTGATTATAATTGGGTAACCATGCACACACACACTAAGGAGTGCTAAAATTTTAAATTTTAAACTAATCATACTTTACGATCTTTGATCGTATGAGATGATTTGACTTTGGCGTTCCTCTAGATGTTGATAATAAAATCTTGTACATTAAATTTTCTAAGTACTATTCATATTGTATGAAGTTGCCTTCGTAGAAATGATGTGTAGAGTACAAAATTGATGTGAATATTTTTGTCTATACGAACAAGTAAATTTTTTGAACTTTTCATCTAAGACAATCTTACCTTTATACAGACAACGTCTAGAGTACGAAATTGATGTGAACATTTTCATCCATATGAACAAGTAAATTTTTTATAATTTTTCATCCGAGATGATCTTGTCTTCATACAGATGACATCCAAAATACAAAATTGATGTAAACATTTTCGTCCATATGAATAGATAAATTTTTTGAACTGTTCGTCCGAGATGATATAGATTCATCTATACGACGTTCATGTGCGAAAACGTTTCATGCAAGATCGTATGAGCAAACTTTAAACTATTCATATATATGATCGTCGATCATACTATTCAATCATGGATGATCAAAAAGGACATTTTTAGTTTTCTGGATGATTTTTGTGTCTTTCATATATAAGATCCTTAAAACTGACTAAGGATGAATCCTTCTTCATTTTTTTAAAGAGCAAAAATAAGAGAGTGATTTGGGAGAGTGTTTGAGAGAGATTTCTTACAAATTGAGAGTGTAAAGGGTTCACAAGTTTACTCAAATGTGAAAATATCTTTATGTTTGTAATAAATCTCTTTCTTATTTCTTTGAAGACACTCAAGGGAAGATCTTTGAAGAAAATCCAGTTCTCTACCGACACTTCGAGAGTATAAAAGGACAGCGGTTCTCTGTCGACACCAAGAGGGTGTGAAAGGACACTAGTTCTCTGTCGAGACTTGGAGAGTGTGAAAGGATGATGGTACTCTAGCTACACTTGGAGGGTGTGAAAGAAAAAAAGTACTCTACCGCACCGGGGATTGATGGAAGAGAGGAAAATTATAAAGGCTTCTCCATCTTACTATGGGAGCAAAAAGAGAATCTCTTTGGTAATAGTGTAATACCTTAAGAGGGAGTCTTTAGAGAGAGGACGTAGGTCTAATTAGACCGAACCACTATAGATTTCTGTGTTCTTAACTTTTTTTCTAATTTTATTTTTTGTATATTTTTAATTAAGTGGTTGAAAATTTTTATTTTGATTAAAACTTTAATTGTGCAAATTAATTATTTAAAATAATTTTTATTCAAGAGAATTTTTTTAAATAATCAATTCACCCCCCCCCCCCCCAGATTCTTATAATATACATTATAACAAATTAAAAATTTTAATATAATATATAAATTTATAATATTAAATTTAAAAATGTGTAATAAGAATAATATTTAATATAATATATAAATTTATATAATTAATTTATAAATATACATCATAACAAATTTATAATACAAAATTTAAAAAATTTTGCACCCAACTAGCCCAAATTCGTGGCCCAACTAGCCCAAATTTTGGCCCAGCAAACTCAATTTAATGGCCCAATAAAGCCCAAGCTCACATTTAAGCTCACATAGCATTCATGTACTCTTTTTTAGTCCCACATCATGAAGGAGTAAGAGATAGTTGGCTTTTGGCTCTATATATAGTTCCCTCTTTTCAAACAAAACTTGTTTCATGAGATGACAACCATATATTATGGTGTAAAAAATCTCATTATTTAATAAAAAAAATATTTTAAAAAAATGTAATGAAGTAAAATATATATTATTTATATTTTATTTATCATTAATTTTTTTTTTTTTGAAACCGGCTGGTTCATTTGAACCCGGACCGGTTCGTCGGTTCAGGCCGGTTCTCTACGAAGCCGGTTTTTGAATTGAACCGGATCGAACAACTGGCCGGTTCACGGTTGAACCGGCCGGTCCGGTTTATACTACTTTTTGAAAATTGATTATGGCTACTTTAAAAAATCGTAACACACCTAAAGAGTATTCGATCACTTAACCACCATTGTTTGATAACATCCCTTCCAATTTTTGGAAAGCATAAATATCTACTTTTCTTCAATCATTTGACTATCACATGTGGATTTTATAATAAGAAGGATACACTAGGCCAACTAGACTTGTAGATAGCATTAGAATTGAAACACCATTTACAGACTAGATTGTAGAAGAATGAGACTTAGCTTTGTTAAACGTAAAATGTTTGAAAAGTTTTTTCTATGCACTTAAATCTGAAGACTACATATGTGTTTCTACCTATAAAAGTGTAAAAAATTTTGGATAGACTTTGTATCACATATGAAGGTAATAATGAATTGATACAATTTAGATTAAATATTTTGTTACAAGATTATGAATTATTTTGCATGAAATCAAATAATCAATCACTAACATGTATACACGTTTCACTCAAATAGTCACCTACTTGCATGCTTTAGGTAGGATATTAACGAATGTAGAAAAAATGAATAAAATACTTCATTGTTTGCCTATTACGTATAATGCAAAAAATGCTTTTATTACTGAGTCTAAGGATTTAATTATTTATTTTATTGGCAATCTTTTTGTATCATTAATTGCTTACGAGTAAGGAGAGGCTCAAAGATAAATTGATGCAGGAGAGAAGAAAAAGGAGAAGAACATAGCGTTCAAAGTGGATGACTCAAAAAGGAATTAGTCTCAACTTGAGGATGAAGATTGCATTGCTTTGATGAGAAGGCAATTCAGGAGTTTTTTAAAAAGAAAGCAAAGGAAATGTTAGCAGTGGAATAAAGGTAAGTTCCATAAAAATATTAAGGCTTCTAACAATATGATTTACTATGAATGAAGGAAGCCTGGACACATAAATCTCAATGCCCTAATCTTAAAGACAATCCTAGCAAGAAGAATGTGGAGGAGAAAACAAATATGAGGAAGGGTAAGAAGGGATTACATAGAGTTTTTTGGGCGGACTCAACTTCATACTCTTCAGAAATAGAGGCAGAGGAAGAAGTCACAAATTTATGCTTTATGGCCAACAAGCTTGTTCCGTTTGATCAAGAAGAGGTATGTGACTTAACCTATGATGAGGTATTTGATGTTTCTAAAAATATTTGTATGGCATACTAGCAAAGCACTTCCCAACACAAACAAATTTCCTCTTTCTTTCTCGATCCGACATCCCCTTTGTAAATATTTTGTAAACCTTATTTTTATGTCTTATCTTTGTAATTTTTTTCTTAAATGATTCTTTTTTGTAGATCTTGAAAGTGTCACTCTTATCATTTTCATCATTTATGGATAATTTGCATTGAGATTTCATTAGTATTGCTTGTTGTCCATTTAGATCTCTATTATTTAAATCTTTTGTTAGATGTTCATTCCCACATTCTTTTTAGTAAGAAATGGTTGCCTTATGTTCATTCCCATTTTCTTGTGTTCATTCCCACTTTCTTTTATTAGATGTTCTAATATTTAAATCTTTTGATGTTCATTTTTGTTTTTTTTTTCTTAAATGATTCTCCATTGTAGATCTTAAAAGTGTAACTACTATCGATTGCAGCATTTGTCGATAATTTGCATTGTAATTTCAATAGTACTGCTTGATGTTCATTTAGATCTCTAATATTTAAATCTTTTGTGCAATGTTCATTCCCACATTCCTTTAGTAAGAAATGGCAGCCTTATGGTAGATTGCTTATTAGAATTTTATAGATTCTGAGTGCTCCATTTATTCTTTATTTATGCAGATTTTGCAAGATAATATTACTTATAGGTTTTTTTTCGATCTTACTACAAGTTGGTGATATATTTTTTTGAACTTTTTGTGAATGGAAAGTTTGCAACATTGATGTAGAAATGCTAATTTTATTAATTTTTAATAATATTATTATTCATTTTGACATCTGATTTGATCCCGGTTCGTCCAATCGAATAGTGAATCTCTCCTATTAGTTCGTTATCTGATTCCAATTTTTACAATCTTGATTTTTTTATCTATAATTATATGTATTGTTTTTACAAGTTAAAAAGAATTTTTAAAGCGTTTTAAGACATTTTAGTTTGAGTAGATTTATTTATTATTTTGTTTATGATGGATAAAATAACAAATTGGTTTGCATGTTTATTTAATTTGGTTAGGTTGTTAATATATTTTCATTTAGCACGTACTTAATGAACATTTTTAATAGAAAAATATTGATAGTTTTAATTATTATAATTATATAACTAATTATTAAAAAAGTAATTGTATTTATTTGAGATAGTTAAATTTTAAAATTTAGCTAATTATAATATATATTAAGTTTTAATTTTCATCCATTATGTACTAAAGTGACAAATAAGTAAGTTTAGGCCATCTTGACATAATTTTTAGCATACAGAGTTTAAATACCCTCTCATATGTCAAATTTTAAGAAGAAAATTGTTATATGTATTTTAAAAAGAAGTATTATGTCCAACATATAAATTTCTTATCTTGTGGTGTTAGTCTTCGGCTAATTGTAATGAGCAGACATTTGGCCTCATTATATTAGTTCATAATGTGTATTGAATTTGAATGAGCAGTTCTTTCATATATATATTGGAGGTCAAACTTATGAAACCCCTTTAGTAAAATAAGTCAAACTCTTAAACATCGAGGCACCATTTGATGTAATGGTTAAAATTTCATTAAGAAACTCTGTAATTAAACGTGCTCATCCTAGAGAAATCTTAAGATGGATGACCTTATGGGAAGTTACACCAACATGACAAATTTGTGAGGCTCTTAGATAAAAGTGGACATTATCTTGATAATTAAGTATTTGAGACATTACAAATGGTATCAGAGCAATACAATAGCCAGAAGATTAGAATTAAGCATTATATATGACAAAGTCCTAGGGCATAGGAGCTACCTTTTGAACCATGTATCAGACAAAGTGCTGCGTGGTGAGAGTCACCAAATTAAGTTATAGGAGCAACCTCTAGAAACTTATATATCTTGTGGATAATTCTAGGATAAAGATACTGATTATGATGTTAGTAACTTAAATGGAGGAGATTGTAAAACCACTAAATAAAAGAAGCTAAACTCTTAAACATCATGACACATTTTGGTGTAATAGCTAGAATTTCAATAAGAAACTCTACAGTTAAGCATGATTATCTCACAGAAATCTTGAAATGGGTGACCTCCTGAGAAGTTACACCAACAGCACAAAATTGGGAGACCTTTATGCCTAAGTGGACAATATCTCGATAGTTAAGAGTTTGAGCTATTACGGAACCTATCCATTACAAGTACCAATAAAATTCTAATCTTGAGCTGCTCAAAACACAAGTACGTAGAGCACTTAAATATGACTCATCAAGAAACTAATTTTATTGCTATGAATATTAGTGAGATGAAGTATGTAAAATTTTGTTGGATTATGCTTTAAAGAAAAGGCTCATTGTGTATGTTGGAGTTGAGACATTAAACTTAGATCATATGCGTGAATAATTCCCAATCAGTCATACTCATAAGACAAATGTCACTCAATATACATAGTAAGTGACTCAAAAACTTTTGCTCCAATCATCCAACTACTCATATATTCCATGTCATAATTATGATGTTGAGTTATCATTTGTATGATAGGTATATCAGATATGAAGCTAATCTGAACATGGAACGATCCTCAACACCGTTGTCTTATTAAAACACAAATGATGAGGAAGATATAGGGGTGACTATGATAATAGATAATGTAGGCTACGAGACAATGAGCAGTAGTTTTGATGATCATTTTGATGTTGATCATAATGTACGAAATCATGGTACCATGTAGAATCTTGTTAGAGAAAGCTGTTTAAACTCTATAAATGTAGAATAACTATTGGTTTGCAATAATTACTTTGTTACCATATGTCACACTTCTCTGGAGTGGGATGAGGAAATTTAGTTTAATGAAATTAACAATAATAATAGAGCATGAGAAGAGTTAAAGATTCCAAATGAGAAAGATGAGGGGTTGTGCTTTGCAAGTAAGGTAGACCTATAATTTGCATTACATAGATGGTCAATATTAAGTAACATGGAATTCATAATGGTAGATTTAAATACATAAAATAAGAATATTGCATGTGTACAATATAGCATTGCTTATATACCTTAATTCTGGTGTCTACATGCCTATTTGAGTAACTATCTTAGAGGGTCTTGGAAGATTTCAAGATTGTGGACTGATCACAGAGCACAACTCCAATTTTATCCACTATTCAAAGATAATGTACTTCAGGTCTTATTAAGAAACAAATAAACTTAATGACTAGGGAGATAAAATGTTGTATTTAGGCCAAATTAAAAATTAAGGTGTCTTATATAAAGGATTGGGATGCAAGAAGAAAAGTGATTACGGTTATATTTGGTAGTTGGGAAGAGTCTTTTAAGATTTTTAACTTATTTATAGATGTTCTTGCTAGAGTTATTCCAGGAACTGTATGCAAGATATGAACCCCTAATTTACATATATTCCATAAATTATTTTGGGAATGCGAGCCCTCCATTTAAGGTTGGAGCTATTGCTAGCTAGCTCTGTTCCTTGATGGAACCTTTCTAATTGGTAAATATAAGGATATATTACTTATCGTTGTTGGTATGGATGCAAATAATGGGCTATTTCCCTTAGCTTTTGTCATTATTAAGCCAGAATGCTATGCATCTTAGCTATGGTTTCCGAGTTGTTTGCATGACACCCTACTTATAGTGAGGACAATACCATATATTTTCGTCATCTTAGATAGACATGTTGGTCTAGTTTTTTGCTACTAGGGTCATTCCTCTCACATTTATGTGAAAACTTTAAGAAGGTAGCGCATAAAATGGAAATTGGAGATGTTTTTTTATATGCCAAAAAATGTACCTACAAGGTACAACGGATGATCATTCTGCATTCAATAGTTGCATGACTAACTTGTAGAATAGCATGCTAGAAATATATAAATGGCTAGTAGATTATTTGTTACTCGTTGGACACTTACTCGTTAAAATGATCTTTGTTATGAAGTCAAGACAAGAAATGAATTTGAATCATTTAATTACATCCTGAAATGAGGTTGTGGTCTTCCCATTCAAGCTCCAATAACTATAAATTATTACAATATTAAGTATATTCATGCATCAATTGGGATGAGTACAAGTAGAGGAGTTCGAAAGGAATAGTCCCTTTGCACAATACACTAAAAAATCACCATGAATGATCAAGGTAGGAAGAACATCGGTTGTACATTAAATTTGATCATCATCTTCTGAGAACATTGGTCGAGAGATGGTCACCCTAAACCAATATGTTTAACCTTGTAGTTTGGGAAATGACAATTACACTATTGGAGGTATCAATAAGTATGAGCCTCCAAATTGATGGTCCTGCATTTATTGACCTCAACATGGTTGGAGCCAGTAGATATTGGACCTTATGGCCAGTTTGTTGTGATGAATTATTGGGCAGTCATCTAGATCCATAGATTTTATACCATGATTCGATGAACCCACATGTTTCTTTGAGGTTTTGTATGGGCCAGACATATGCACAAACATGAATGACTCTTATGCGGCATAAATGGATGTTTATACGTGATTCGTACATTGATATGAATAACATTACATTCTAGAGGCATTTTAGAGCATAACAATTATTCATCATTATGTCTGATACATCTAGTTCAGAGATTCATCTCCAGTACCTTCCACATCTTGAAGACATTCACTTACTTAGCACATACTCTATTAGTGGTGTTGTCCTAGCGCACCTGTACAGGGAACTAGTTGAAGCCACTAGTCCCAAGAGGGTTAATATTGCTGAATGTGTGCAGTTGCTAAATATTTAGTCTTGAGAACATATCCATGTTGGTCGTCCAACACTACATGCACTATACCTTAAATAACTAGACGGTTGTAGTGTTAATGATAGGTAATTATAATATATATATATATATATATATATATATATATATATTATATACCAAATGCATCTTTCCTTCAAAAACTAATTCATATAATACTTAATCATAATCCTTCTCAGTAGCAAACATATACATATCCAAAAATCTTAAAAATTATAGAAATAACAAACAAACAGCTACATTTTCATATTTATACTCTTGGAGGAACAATGTAGATCAGATCGTTACTCTTGGAGGAAGAAAAGACAAAGTACGTAGTCTTTCTATGAAAAAATCAAGATGTCTTCGCTTGGAGTCCAACCAACAA
>NW_021319212.1:551360-571407 GCF_001605985.2 Dendrobium catenatum
GGGTGATTTCAAATTTAATATCTTGGATTTCGAAGATTTGGCGGAGTTTGGATGGCATTGTAAAAATATTGTGAGACCCCTCCGATGAAGATTGAGCTTCAATTCATGCGGCCATCATGCGGTGTGGGTCATTCCTATTAGTTGATGTGAACCTCTTGTTCAGGTACTCAACCGGCTGTTGATGAGAGGCGGATCGGGGTTCCTCGAGATGCGTTTATGCCTTTTTGTTCATACATTTTCTTTGTGAAAGCCTTGAAAGGCTGATATTGAATGTACAAAAATAATATTCCGGTCAAACTTCGTGACCCGCGAAATTTATCAATATTTCGAACCTTGTCTACTCCTACTTGGTAGTCGGTACTTAGGAGAATCGGGTTGTTTGTAAGGGCTTTCCTGCTTTGTTTGTGAATTTTTTCTTGATTGTGAGGCCTTGAAGGCTACATGATGAATGTAGGTTGAACAGAAGATACGCTGGTCCGCACCACACGCGTGTATTCGTGTAAAAGGTTCGAGACACCTGGTGACGTTCTATTGATCCTGTATAGAAGGATCAGGTTTTCGAACTAGTTTGACTTATCGAGCCTGCAGCAGCAATCCCTAGAACATCAATGTGTACCCAATAGACGTTTCGTCGGGGCCACAATGCGGGTGATTTTATATTTGATTTTAAACCGTACCCCATGTGTACCTATGTGTATCAAACTATGTGCTAGGTGTATGGGGTACTTTGAGTTTTGTAGTTGTGTAGATAACTATCATTTGGATGCACACACTTTTCTATTGAAGAGCTTATACACGCATTCTGTCCGCTAAAATACGAGTGTTGGCGGATCCGGCTGGCGTATCTTGAGGTGTGACTCTCCTTTCTTCTCAATCACGGCGGGGAAAGAAATTTATGGATTTTGGAGTCAAGACTGCTAATTTGGAAAAGAACTCCTTTTAGCTCTCGGACGTAGTGGACTTGTTATTTTCGGTGTGTTTTGTGGGCAACCCAAATTGTTCTCGTTCTTAATTATAGAATCAGAAAAAAGACACTTTTGAACACACAGGAAGTTTGGTTCTAATTTGTTCAAACATTTCTTTTTCTGATTTTTGCAAAAGGAGTGACTTTTCGTACATGCGAGCTAGCTTTTGTGAACCCGGTGTACTTGTAGATGTTTGACGCAATACACTGTCATAGGTGATATCCATACATATCCACAGTGGTTGTATGCTTACAAGGTTCTCACTGTTGTTATTCCAGCAATGTTTGTAGTCATTTGCAGGGGACTTGCTGTATCAATTATGAACCTGGCCTAGAAGTACTTCCGTAAGGAGAGAGCCACTATCCTTTTAGGGTCACGTCCCACCTTTCACCAAGTGCGGTTCAGGTGGTTTGCTAATTGTACTTGTTTACAGAGGACGGTCCTGCTTTCATACAACCGGGCTGCCCTTAAGGTACTCGACATACTTGAAGATTTGTCATCTCACTGTCGTAGGTGATAGTCGGTAGCAAGTGTCTACAGTGATTCATTGAATACTTTCCAATACACTGTTGTTATCGCACAAGTAGTAGCATTGGCAGAGGACCGGCTATATTCACCTTACGACCGCTGAAAATGTTTTGTAAAAGATCCATTGTTTCTGTCCATCATATCCACACGAGCCCTTTCACCAATCTCGGGGTGGGTTGATGATCATTCATTTGCTTGGCAGATACCTGAAGTCTTTGATTGCTCGTATTGCTTCTTTTTTGCGCAACCCTTTCCGCCCTGTTGTTTTGTTCTGCTTGGTAAGCATAGTACAAGTTGATCCATGTAGGAATTGTTGTAACGGAGTTATCGTGCATTAAGGTGGGCTTGTGTTTGAGCTTCCCCGTTGTGCGATCCAAATTTTTGTTATCTTGCATGGGTGTTTTGAATCGCAAATTCCAGGTTTATTCAGACTTGAATTCATCAGTTTATAAGTCCCACACTTGAAATGTCGTATAGCCCCGAGTTCAAATACGGAGCGTCAAAAGCACTGTTCAAAATTGATTGTTCAGTGAGTTTGTTCAGCTTGAGTTATCTTTGCATTCAGTGTCATTTTGAATCTTGAAGTTCCTTGTATGTGCATTTAGTCAAGTTCAAAATTCTGCTCAAAGTCACAGTCAAGTCAAACTTGTCAAGTACGAGTATCTCCGCTTTTCCACATTTTATTTCACGTTTTGAAGTTCTATGTTCTGGTTTAGGTCTTTGTTATTATGTGAATTCCAAATTGTATTTTGTTCAAGTTTGAAATTGAAATTGCATTTTGATTGTGTTCCGGGAGTAGCAGTCCCTCAAGTCCACTAGTTCATACGTGACATGTCTCGTGCTCATTGTAGTTAATTTCTTGCGTATTTTTGTTCGATGTACAGGCTCCTCTGTACTGCCTAGTGTCAGCGCAAAAGGTCCTTCAAATTTGTTCAGCAGTCTTTGTACATTTCAGTGAAATTTCGGCAAGCACCCCCGGCAATTATCCTCCGTTTGGAGGAAAAATAGAGAGAACTGGGGCCTTGCCGCAGACCCACGCATGTGAGAGCGTGTATGGTAGGGTGTCCTTAGACACCGCGGCCGTACAGAACATCTCACCACCACAGAGAGCGTGTAATGGGGCCTCAGCAGTAACCCGTACTAGGCCAACAGCAGTGACTCCCCACCACGCTACAAGAGCGTGGTATAGGCTCACCGGCACGCTTGCCGGGTATGCGTCGCACTCGGGCTCCCTCCCTACCTGCGTGGCCTACAAGAGTGCTGTATAGGTGGTTCCCGGTCCCGCTGCAAACGTCGTTTAGAACGGGGATTGGAGTTAGAAATCCCATACCGTTGAAGTCCGGCGGTGGCTCGTGGATCGAGGCAAAAGAGGATAGGCATATTAATAATAATTAATTAATATATAATTTCCTAAATAATTATGTTTAGTTAAGAATAATATAATTAACTTAAAGTATTAATTATAATATTATAATTAAAAGATATTAAATTATAACTTTAATTTCAATTAACAAAGCGTAGATTAATATTGATTAACCTTAATTAATAATATTAATCAATCATAACAATAAATAAACTCAATTATAATATAATTAAATTAATATTAATTTTTAATTAAATTAATAAAATTTAATTAACATTAATTATAATCATTTAATTAAAATTAATTTAATACTAAAACTAATTAAGATAAATATAATTTAAAATTAATTTTAATTAATTTTAATAAAAGGTTATCCCTAATCCTCTCCCTTCTGTTTTCTGATTTGGCGGATATGGGATTTGGCCCGACAAGCACACCAAAAGGAAAAGTTACCTACACTGCTGGCGAGCCCGTTACTCTCCGATCAATTCGACTTCCGATCCGAACAGGAGGGAAAGTCGCCTCGAAGAGCCGAGGTCGGACGGTCTCAAGGAGCCGGAGAAGCCACACGATCGGCGGAGTTCTTTGCGGGGGCGAGCGAGCTCCTGTTCCACTTAATGATCAAAATGTTGGCTTCCGATTCAGCGGGGGGGAAATCGCAACAGGAGCGAAAGTCAACAGCCCAAAGAGCCGAAGAAGCGTGCGTTAGGTGAAAGTTAACCCTCACGGCAAGCGGGCTCGCCCGTTTCAGGCTTCCGATCAAAATGTCTAACTTCCGCTCCCAACTGGACAGGAAAGCTCGTCGAAGGAAGGAGGGTCGCACAGCCACGGAGGAGTCCGGAGAAGCCGACGGAAGGGAGAAAGGTTAATGATCAGAGCGAGCTCCTTTGCTTCCGATCAAGATGTCTTAAACTTTCGATCCTACAAGGAGGTGGTCGTCGAGGAGCGCGGTCGACAGCACGAAGGAGCCGGAGAAGGTGAGAGTGGGGCGAGAGGCTTTCCGTGGGAGAGATTAGAGAAACGAGTGAGAGTGAATGTCAGAGTGGAGAGGAGAAACGCAGTTAACACTGATGTAGAAGGGACAATCCGATCGTGCGAGGTCGTGGGCGACGACGTGTGTCGTGGGGAGATGTCCGAGCAGGTACGGATTCGATTTTTTTTTATTTTTTTTAATTTTTGTTTTCAACTACGGGTCAAAATGTGAAAAGGTTGGAGTAGCTCCAATGGCAATAAGATTAGAGAGAGTCATCTTAGATGATTTGGGTCACAAAAGCATCAGCTTCCGATGACGCTAGGAGAGTAGATGTATAGATCTGACCTTATAAAAACAGTTAGAGGAGACTTAAAAAGAATTGGTTAGTAGTATGTAGAATGACCTTATTATTATTAGTTAAATGAGAATTCGACTCTTAATAGACACAATGGAGAAGAAGGATCATGTAGCCGACCTCAACCTAGTGGGATCAAAAGCTTTATGTTGTTGTTGTTGATTAACTCTTTCAAATTTATTTTAAAATTGGCCTCGACTGCTCAAATGTGATCCAAAATAATCTAAAAAGAGGATTGTTTTGGATTAGATTTCAGGAGTCCTAGGGACTAAATTGGACAGTGGATAGTTTAGGACAAACGACCCCTATTAAAAAATAAATAGTCTGGACTATTTAAATCTTTTTCATTCTAAATTAAACCACACAAGAGCGTATTTATAATATTCTTTTGAGTGAGTAATGGATTTTTGAATTTTAACCATGCTTTGAGCTTTTTGGGGCATTTACATTATTGTGGTGTTTAGGGGAGTTTTTTATTTTTACATGTGTCGTTGTGGGGGGGGGGGGTACTTTGCTATATGAGAGGGCCGTGCTTCATCTGAGGCGAGCAATATAACAAGGTCTTTGTGTTGCATATATGTTGAAAGATTTGCGTTGAATTATGGCATTTTTTAGTAAATTTTCTACTTATCATTATTTTCTCTTGTAGAGATATCTAAGTAAGCGAAGCGGATTGAGAACATGTATTGTGCTATGAGTTTTTTTTTTTGTTTTTCATTAATTTTTTCTGAATATTTAATATTTTTTGATCATTGTAAGGAATCAGATTGATTTTCATATGCTTAAGTTTTTAAATTTTATGAATTGATTTAATTGAATTAAGTTTTTTTAGAGAAACAAAATAATATTTATTTGATTCAATCATATTTTTTTTTAAAAAGCAAAAAGTATTTTTTTCCTTACATGAAAGCATTTTTAAATAACAAAATATATATTTTATAAATATGACACACGTCCTGGCGGAGTAAATATCTCTACAGTTTTTGTTCTAATAAATTTAGACAAATATTGTTAGGAATTTACAAACATCATATTTGATCAATCATAAATTTGGCCATCTACAATTTGACCGCGCCTAACAAATCTAAAATAAAAAGCCTGAATCTGAAATAGGACTGACACTTTTTCAGATTGAATTAGAACTTGTCACAATCAGATGATTAAATTGGTTTTGCGCCAGCTCATCTTTCTTGTGTTGGCAATGAATCTTAACAAATTCAAACAGGGTGGCAAATATGAGCAAAAAGGAACTAAAATAAGCTTTTTGAAAGCATTGGGGAAATCTTACTCTGCTATTTGAGATGTTACAAATTTCAGTTGATTTTGTTTTAGAAATGTAAGTTGATCCTTTTGCAGAGGAATTATTAGCATAGTTTAAATTGCGTAAATAAGCCTCGCGGCGTTTTTTTGTCCGCGAGGCGAGGCGTAAGCCTTGAGACGGTGTGAGGCGTAAGCCTCAACGGACGAAGAATTTGCGTAAATGAGAATTTAAGTATTCTAGCATGTTAACACTAAAGAGTCTAATCATACAATAAAATAATCTAAATGACGAAGTGAAATTAGTGGAAAAGAATAAAATAGAATGCAATAATATGCCATCTCAATAGCATAATTTCAAAAGTACAAAACCACAAATATGAGTCTAATCAACTCCCAAAGTACAAATAAAAAAGAACATCTAAAAATCGCAATTATGTCCCCACTCAACTAAAATGGGCCTTCAAGGAAGGCATCTTCATCTCCAATATATCTAATGAATGTTAAAATCTCATCATCTTCAATGTTGCTTCATTTTTCCTCTCCTTATTCAATAAGAAATGATTAATGTTCCTGTTAATTGCATATATTTAAAATGTAATAGCACAAGTAAGAATTGTGAGATACTTTTATTTTTCTTGTTGTGGCTACGGAATTTAAGTGGATGTGTTGGTGTAGTACTAGTGGATGTGCCCGCTTGATTTGCTTTGGCCCCTCAAGAACATCCACACTTAGATCCTCCTAGTTTGCATATCTGTATAGTAGGCAAATCTGTCTCATCATCTAATAAATCACTCATTAATCAGAACGACAGCCATCATACTCACACAAAGGGTCCTCATCATCCTTCATCCCTTGTTCCCTTAACCTTTCTGTCTATCAACTCTGTGTAACATAATATACACAAGGGAGTTCATTTACTGAGTGTTGAAAGTAGATTTCTTCTCTTCTTTTTAACCTTGACTATAATGAGCGCTCCAGTTTCGCTCCTCCAGAGGAAGAACAAGATGAAGCCCCAAAACACTAACTGCAAAATTCTGTAACTCAAGGGGTGGAATCACAAATTAGATCCACTATTCAACTATTTTTCAAAAAAGGAAACGATAATCATAACATATTAAAGTTTTATGCATTTAAACGGATACTATTGTAAAAATAAGATCTTACCTAGAGGCGTTTGGCAAATAGTAGATTTTGATGCTTGCAGACCAAAAAATCTCTATTATCGAAAATAGAACAAGTTCTTAAATCTGCAGCTCCATAACGGCCTGGTCCGGTATTAGCCGCTCCATGAGATGGTACACCCAGCTTTACTCTGGACTTGATGGATTTCCTCTCTGAAACTGAAATTGGAGGATTGAGATAATAACTCGACTGCATGTAGAATGACGGTGTAATTGACTACCACCGAGCATCGATGATTCCAAATCTCTCTATAACTGGCCTCTCTCTCGCCAAGTAATGTGTAATCAACTCCTTTGCCTCATCCTTGCATTAATAATATAAAACTCATGGCTGGTTTCTTCTCGGCATCCACTATCCGTAAGCACTTGTACGAAGGGTCTTGTGGCTCAATATGGAATATTGTCACACTTTACCCAAAATTTATCATTCAAAATCAGCCTTACGTATTCTCCCGCCTTAGGTTTCCTCTTACCCTCAGGTTCAAGGAATATTAATCATGCTCCTTTTAATGTCAGAACATCCATCTGACGATAATGAAACACCAGTTCTCTCTCGCATGTCCTTTTAATCTCATACAATACTCTGGCTCTGTGTTCTGCAGCTCCTCGCTTCAAATGCCCATGTCTCACAACTCGTGCATGGAGATGCCCTTCACCCTCTCCCATACAAACCCTACAAGATCACAAACATATTGAAGTAGGCGGCGTTGTTCGCAACATTAAAATGGAATGACATTCTATAAAGATCTGCCATATCATGCAAACACTGCCGTCGACCCTCTCTGGTACCAACCGCAGGCATCATTATGCCTTTTTCCTCTATCCTCTCTGGATTAATATAACTTGGTCCAATAGGACCTCGGCACCTCTATTGTGTATGGTGAAGGAAGAGCCCTTTCCACTCTCCGCTCGCCATAGTAAGAATCAATGTTCGACCCTTCATCAATATTGCTCATGGTAATGTTTTGTCATGGTACCTTCTCATGCGTGTTATAACTCATCCCTTTCATCATTTTATCAAAAAATTGCCATTGCAAATTACAGTAAGCTCTTTCACCCGCCGCTTATGTCAAACACTGTAACACTGTACTTCAAGAAGGGTCTCTCCGCAATGACGTATTCAGACTTTTCCTGCCGCTTTATGCATGTTCTAAGCAAAGAGGCAAATCAAACAAAATAATCTCAAAAATTAACCCCAGAATTCTATAAGTTAAATCATCACTACTGTTAATTAAAAAAAACTCTAATTACCGGTTGAAGAAGTGTCGTAGAGGGCGGCCGGACACACAAGAGGCTCATCGGCGTGGTGGCGCCGGCCGCGGAGAGCGCGGGATAGGCTGCCCTAGGAAGCTAGGGCGGGGATCGTGCGGAGTCTGTGAACGCTTGCGGCAGGATCTTTGCGTTCGGGTTTCGGGTAGGCTTGTAGAAGGAAGGAAGAAATGGGATTTTTTTATTATGAATTAATGAGTAGGAACCGGTTTCATGAGGCGTACCGCCTCTCAAATGCGCAATTGAAGGGTGCACCTAAGTCCATGAGGCGTAAGCCTCACCAAGCCCAAAATTGCTTAAGCAATGAGGCTCTTGGGGGTCAAATTTGCGTAGAGGCGTGCCTCTTATTGCCTAATTTAAAACTATGAATTAGGTGAGGATAGAAGTGTGGGATAAGTGATGACATCTTATGATTCATTCTCGTGACTGGATTGCTCAAACCCATAGAAGACACCTGATAATCAGGCTGCTTGTGTTAGCATTAGAAAGCCTCTATCTCATCATATATTTCCTAGTTGCAGGTCTCCAAGAAAATCATGTGGACGAATTCATTCAGTAAGAGTGGAATACAGAATATCACACAAATCGTTCAGAATCGTCTCCAACAGAATCAATGAAAAACAGTTTGCAGTAAAAGTGCGTGCAGAAAGATCACACAAAATGTTCAGGATCGATCTCATCAGCACGGTATATTCCTTCATAACATCTTTACTTAAGGCTTGAAAATTGGCTTGCCACGCCCGTTTTAAATTTTATGCTCTAGATTATGGTTTGGGTATCCTAGTATGTTAGTCAATAAAAGTAGATAGCTTGAACATATTCATGTTGGACATCTGCAGTTCTTCTATGGTCAGTGAAGACAGCCCTTCTCGAAAAATGGCAGAGCGCAAACTCCTCAAATGATCCGATTGATCCTCATACGGATGGGTATGGCTGAAGCTGTCTTTTATGATTGGTTTTTAGTACTGAATGCTTTTTTCTTATTGTATATAAATAATTAGTTTTCTTATTTGAGAAGTGCGTGCATTATAATTATATACACCACTTTTCTGGGTCTTTTTTGTGGCTTCAAAGCGTTCCCTTTATAAAGAACCCTCCAACTTTGTAAATGTAAAGTCTTCTATGGGCAGGATCAACTCATCAAAAGACTGTGAACGCAGCTTTTCTCCACCCAAAGTGGGCAGCAGCAGATCTCCTGACGCCAAAGGTTTTGAAGTTGATGTGTAGGTTCTCATTTGATACTTTTTAAATTTATTATTTAACTTGGCAACTTAATTTTGGTGGATATTTCATGATTGCTACTTATATTTGTAAGAAAATGCAGCCCCTGCAGTAAAGTGAGCCTGACCTAAGTGGGGTGTGTTCGAGCATATGAACGGTTGGCAACAGCCCTCACCATCAAACCTAATGGTATGCTCCAATTATCTTTCTTGGATAGTACCGATTGAAATCCCTATTTCTAGTTTCTCCGTATGAAATATTTTACTTGCATAATTGTTTTATAACTGCAGCTGTAACTTTAGTGATACTTTTATTTTTGTCCATTGACCTCAAAATTCAAACATTATTGATGCCACTGGACAGGCGTACGCTCGTAGTTAAGTCCATTTTTCAGTAAAATTTAATGCTATTAATCCATTGAATAAACCAAACTTGATGGGATCGTGTTTAGAAGGGGCTTCCAAACTTCTTGTGATTAAGGCAAAGCTTGTTTTTTATTTATTTTTTGTGCGGCAAGATCAATTATAAAGTGTCAAGAACAATAAACAACAACTAAATCTTTATCCCACTACGTAGGGTCAATCTAACATGAATTTTTTTTTCCTCCATTGTGTCTTACTAAGAGTCAAGTTACTCATTGAAATCTAATAAAAAAATATGCATTTTTTTATTACTTTCCAACTAGTCTTTTTTGGTCTACCTCTATTTTTAATGGGCTAGAATCTAATAGATCTTACTCTACCTAATGCGGATTATCAAAGGCTAGTATTTTATTGACCGAGCCATCTAAGGTTGATTTCTAACTCAACCTTTTCACGTATGTACTAATGTTACATTTGTCTCTAAGTGTAAAGCCACTCACCTACCTAAGATAGGATTTTATGCTTTCTTTTAATGGCTAACTTAATTTGTATCTTCTTCTTTTAGTGGCCAAACATTCTGTGCCTTAGAGCATTGGCAGGGCTCACCCACTCTATACAACAACAACAACAAAAAAACAAGTCTTTATCCCACTTACGTGGGGTCTATCCTATTAAGAAGTCAAAATTCTCATTTAAATCTATTAAAGAATGTCATTTTTAATATTTCCTAATCAAGTCTTTTTTAGGTTTCCTCTACCTTTCATTAACATAGACTAAAATTTATACATATTACCTCGCTAATAGCCATCGAGGTATGTTTAACCATGCAAGCGCATCACTAGGCACCTCTCTCTTAATCTTATCTGTCACTGAACTATTCCAACCATTTCCCGACGAGTATCTCGTTTCGTATCTATCTCTAAGAGTATGTCCACTCATCCACCTGAGCATCTCATCTCAGCCAACACTTAACTTTAATATTATGCGCTTCTATTTTAATTAGACAACTTTTCTGCGCCGTAAAAACATTGCAGGTCCACCACCAATCTTTAAAAATTTTTCCTTAAGATTGAAGTGGACTTTTTTAATCACACACAACGCGAAGCATTCCTCCCTTCAACCATCCAACTTGAATCTACTAATATTATCCATCTATTTCACCATCACTCTGAACAAATAGACATATCTAAACCAAGTACACTATTAATGACTTGATTGATCAAAGTCCACAAACCCCCTACTAATATCTATTACTACTAAAAATTACACTCCATGTATTCGTTAGGATCTACTGAAATAAACCTTTAGACTCTAAGATTGACGCTCCATAATTCAAATTTACTTCAAACTCCTCTCACTCTTAACAGAAGAATATCATCTGCAAAAAGCATACACCAGAGTACATCCTCTTGCAATGGTTAGTGAGAACATCCCATGACTAAAAGCAAAAAGAGGGTCTTATGAGGATAATCCTTGATGTAATCCAATTGGAAATAGGTAAAATATTGGTCAATACCACCTTGTGTTTGAACACAAGTAACATCTCATGCGCATACATATCCATAATGCTTTGAATTAAAGCTTGCTTAAGCAAAAAATATCCTTACGAATATTACTTTAACTAAGGTTCGTTATAGTCTACACATATCCTCTAAGCTTCTTAGCTTTCTTAACCATAACAACTTTTGTTTAGCCAGGTGCGATAGTGCACTTCCCGTAATGAATTTTTAACTTCTAGGAGGTTTATCAACTCCTTCTCGATTGCTTGCTGGCTTCTGGCATAAAAATTTTGTTTCTTTTAGATAACTGGCTTGCACATCATGGTTTTACTTGAGGGAGTGCACTATCACTTCAGGCCTGATTCTAAGGATTAATTATAATTAAAATTAATTAATTACAATTAATTAAACAATTACTATTTTTTTATTAATCATTTATAATTAATTATAATTAATTGAAATAATTAATCAAAATTTATTAAAAATCAATTAACACTATAAGTTATAATTAATTTAAAATTAATTATAACTTATATTAATTAATTTTAATAAAAATATAATTAATTAATACTAATTAATAATAATTAACTTATAAATTATGACTAATTAAAAATAATAAATTTAATTAATTATATTTAATTAATATAATTATGCTTAATTAAAATAAATTTTATTATATATATATATATATATATATAAATAAAATCTTCACCTTTTAGCTATATATGTATATTATAGTATAAAATAGTAAGGTCACATTGACAGGAAAAAAATATTAATTTCGTTTGGGTTGTTGGTCTTCCAAATTATTTTTATTTTTTTCATGAGCATGTTCATATTTTACTAAAAATTTCTATTGTATAATAAATGCTTCAAAAATAAAATATTAAGGTCACATTGACAGGAAAAAAATATTAATTTCGTTTGGGTTGTTGGTCTTCCAAATTATTTTTATTTTTTTCATGAGCATGTTCATATTTTACTAAAAATTTCTATTGTATAATAAATGCTTCAAAATGATGCTATGGAAGCTCCCTATGAACAATTTTGTGAATTGTAACTATCAAAATGTAAGTGTTTCACCCAAAAAAACCTACTAGTTGGTCGTACTTGTGAAATTTTATATATCTCTATTGATTGGTGATTTAGAAAAAATTTCTTCGAAACCCCTTCAGAATAAACACCAAAATGTGATTTTATGCGGAAGCATTTGAACCAATAAAAATAGCACAACCTCAAAGAAGGTGGGAATATATATATTTTTAGATTTCTTAGAAATCAATAATAATATTTTTTTCTAATCTTTTTTCTTTTAAAAGAAAATATAAATCACATTCAATCATAATAATCTTTTTTCACATGTACAATCACAATTAAACCAAACTACTAAGAAATAAATTGGAAGAAAATAAAATTGTTGAAAGTAAATGCAAAAAGTAAAGAAATGCAAACTAATTTCATTGAGACTACTGGGAAAATTGATCATCTCCTAGTAAGTTGCCAATACCATGCTAATATTTAAATTTTGATGTATGTGTTGATATTTGGGATTTTAATTAATTTGGGTTAACACAAACAAATATATATATGAAGATAGAGAAAATTTTCATCTTGTAGCTTTATGTATATTATAGTATAAAACATTCAGGTCACATTGACAAGAAAAAATGTAAATTTCCTTTGGGTGGTTGGTCTTACATATTATTTTTTATTTTTTATATAAGCATGTTTCTATTTTACTACAAATTTCTATTGAAAAATAAATGCTTTAAAATGATGCTATGGAAGTTCCCTATGACAAAATTTTTGATTTGTAGCTATCAAAATGTAAGCACAAGTTTCACACAAAAACGTACTAGTTGGTTCGTGCATGTGAAATTTTATATATTTTTATGATATGTCAGTCACTATATATATATATATATAACCAATATTCCAATATTTGTGTGTCTAAAGTACAAAGGAAAAGAGAAAATATAGGTTATTCACTATTGACAATTTTTAAGTATTTTGTCATTTCCTTTAGTATGTTACCCACATGTTGGTTATACAACATGACAAATGTTGATAATTTTATTATACTATTTATAAATATTAATATCCAAATGAATCTATATCGATATGTCTAAAAATGTGTGCCAAAGAAAGAAAGATGATGCTTTTTTACTTAGTTGTCTAGAAGTGTGCGTAAAAAGTGAAAGAATGACATATTTGTTTTCCTGTATCTAGAAGTTTAAGTGGCTTATTTTTTAAGCTTATACAAATTTTGTTCATTGCATGTTATGTTATTCATGTTGGAAGTTCTAATTAATACCTTTGTTCCCATGTGCATGAAATTATGTGTGATGGGAAAGGATAATGAAAACGCTATTGACTAATGATAGATGACTCACACGTATGCAGGTGGAGGTAGAAGGGCCTATAAATTTGTCTAATTTCTTATATGTGCATGAAAAAGTTCAAATAATTGTAATATGATCAAGTGAATGCATAAGTTGAACTGGTGATATAAGTGGAACTTGATGTATAAAGAGGCAACTAAAAATATGGGAAGTAAAACCCAAACTATAAAGGGTATGTATACAAGGGGAGGTATAAGTAAAATAGGAGAAATAATGAGGCATTAATAAATGTGAAATGTGGGCTATGAAGAGACATGTATACAAGTAGAGTATAAGTGAAAGTGAAAGTATACATAGGCACCAAAAAAGTGAAATGTGAAATATGAACATTGAAGGGCATGTATATAAGTGGAGGTATAAGAAGACAATGAGAAATGTGAAATATGGAATGTGAAAGGTGAAAGGTGATGTATGAAATATGAAATGACAAATATGATAAGTTAAAATGTGAAATGTAAAATGTGCCATGTAAATATAAAGCATATTTTTATTCATATGTTACCTATTATGTTCAATCATGTATTCTATCCTAATATCAAGTTCACATTCAAGTGACTTTGATGTTCAAGTTAACGATATATTTATGTTATTTATTTAGAAAAATTCATTATTTTGAAACATAACTACAATTGACATTATTTAGTAGTGTTGTTGTAATCATGTTAATTGTATAACATTTCAAAGAGGCCATGTTGTTTTAATTTAAACTATTTAGTTTCCTATTTATACCCTAGTTAAATCTTATTCAATTTATTTTAGTTTAAATAATGAACTTTTTAGCATATTTTTGTAGCCTAGTAAGTAAGTGTTTGCTTATCTTACTTTATTTGCACGTCATTTTAGGAAAGAATAAGACCTGGATTGAGTAGAAAAGAGTTAACAAGACTAATGTCCATATTGTAGGTATGTTTCCATTTATATTTATTTTTGATAATCCTATTATAGATGTTCGTTAGGATATTATAAAAATTTATTGTATATGATTCTTTTGATGAATGAAATGATGATGTATATGTGTGTATTCACTATTATCTTGATGAAATTATATGGCTCTATGTTATTATTTATGGACAAAATAAATAAGAATTTGGAATAATTCTTCCTATCTGATCTTGAGGCATGAACCCATCCATGGATGGAATGTGTGTTAGAGTTTAAAACTAAAAAGGGCACCATTTTTATACCCTATTTGGTATAAAAACAACTCTAAGAAAAAATGTGAAAATTATTACAATTTTCCTCATCAGATAAGGGTTTTAATTGCCTTCAAGAGAAATAATTAGATAAAGAGGAGGATATCAACATTGTTTCTAGTAGAAAAATAAGGTTGACATTGTAATCCTTGATGTTGTCTCTACAGTTAATGATTCTACCATCACTATTAAGAACCCAAAGATTCCAAAATTAACATAAAGTTTAGGTAAACTATAGAATTTTTAGAGTTTTTAGTTTTTTTTTTTTTTTTTTTGAAAGCCAATGCAAGTAACTGCATTAAAAACCAACTGGAACCACAATACAAACAACACACTCAAGGAACATCTAAAGCATCACATTCCTCTTTCAAATAATTTAAGAAAGAAGGAGGAATGGAAATACCATGAAGATCTTCCCACACAAAAGATCTATCTACAGCCAAATTAGCACACAAGTCCGCTAATTTGTTACCAAGTCTATTGGTAAAAGAAAAAATAGTTTGTTTCAATTCAAGTAAGAAAGCTAAACTATCCTCAATAACTTTGCTAACCTTCCACCTTTTGATTTACCTTTGTAGCATGTTAATGATGTTTCGGTTGTCTCCCTCAATAATGACTCCAAGTGCTTCAAACATCCACTCCTTCATCACATTCTTTAAAAACAACGCAGCACATAGTTCAGTTTGAGCCGCATCCCAATGCTGTAATGAGTTACCAAAAGCCAATAGAATTCTCCCCTTGTTATCTCTTACAACCCCACCTATTCTAGCCATGTTGTTCTTTCTTAAAGCACCATCAATATTGATTTAATCCAACCAGGAGGAGGGGGATGCCAATGATAATACAGCAATTGCCGGTTAGCTTCCTAGATTTCCGGATGGATATTAGCAAAATTACATTTAACCGCATATGAAACAGCTTCTGCAACAATATAGTTATCTGATTCCTCCTTATTCGTGTGGATTAATTTGCACCTACTCTTCCAAACCATCCATATAACAGTGCATAACAAGTTTGCAGATAAATTCTTCCTTCCTACCATCCCCTGTAAACTGAGCAAGCACTCCTCTAGGCTACCAAAAACAGGAACCTAAAATCCCAATTTATTCAACAAAGAAATGACCTGATGTATTTTAACACATCTCCCACCAATATGATTCGAGTCTTCTATATCATCACAGCCCCTTGGACATCCAGTAAACATTTTGAGCCTTCTACTAACAAGCAGAACATTTGAAGGAATGGCTTTATTATACATTCTCCACCAGAAAAGTTCTATTCTTGGATTCAGTTTTAACCTCTTCATCCAATTCCAATGAGCATTTTTTACTTCCTGTTCTGCATCTACTTCCCTTGTAAGAGCAGCAATCGACTTCCCAGAAAACAGCTTCATAAGCTCCATTTTATCTGAACAATCTCTTGTAGCAATCAGAGTTCTCGGGACAGATTCTGTAAGATGTTCCCCAAACACTTCTCTTAATTTATTTAACCTCCACTGTCCTCCTTCAATAAAATAGCTTAATTTGAATTCATTAGTATCAAGAATATTCACAAAAGTTGGCCATTTATCTATACATTTATCCATAAGCCAAGTATCATATAACCAGTTGATAGACGCTCCATTAGAAACTTGCCATCTTACTACCTTTCTAAGGTGTTTAGCCCCCATAGTAATAACCTTCCAAGTTGATGAACATCCAGATTTCTTACAAGACGACCACACATCTTCTCCATACTTAGCTCTTAACACTTGGTTCAACAAATAATCTGGTTTAGTGATGAAGTTCCAAGCAAATTTTGCTCTTAGAGGACCCACCTTTTCCACCGCTGAGAATAAACCACGACCACCCTCACATTTAGATTTACAAAGTAAATTCCAAGAAGTATAATGGATACCAGATTCCCCCTTATTCTTGCTCCATATAAACCCCCTACACATCTTATCATAGAGTTTTTAGTTGAGGAATCTTAATGTAGGGAGGTAAAAGTATTTTTGGTATAATTCATTAGACACGGGAATCCCATAAAATATCTGACATCCAATATTCAAGTAATTTTATATTAATGATAATTAATTTTAAGTTGATTAGTAATTATGAGTATTAAAATATTAAATGGGATATAAAATAATTAAGGTTTGGGGTGTGAGAAATTAAAATTAAAAGTTGGAAAAATTCTCTTTGTGTTGTGACATTGAGCTCTCTATGTTTTAGACAAAAAAGAAATTTTGAGCATGTGCTATTATGTCAAATTTGAGGGGAGGATATTCTATGAGCATTTGTATGATTCTTTAAGGGTTCTATAATGTTAAAAAAGTGAGAATCGTGGCACTAGGTCATTAGTGAAATATTATATAAAAATATCTAAACTATTGAGCCATTCTCAATTGACTCAGTAA
Organism: Dendrobium catenatum; assembly: GCF_001605985.2. Classification (NCBI taxonomy): domain Eukaryota; kingdom Viridiplantae; phylum Streptophyta; class Magnoliopsida; order Asparagales; family Orchidaceae; genus Dendrobium; species Dendrobium catenatum. The sequence continues at coordinate 568,330 of NW_021319212.1, forward strand.
TCTCAAATAACGAAATAGGAGAAGGGAGGAGGAGAAGAGGAAGGAGAAAGGAGGAGAGAGGGATTCAAAGGCCAAATCTTACAATTCAACCTAAGGCCAAGTCGATGTAGAATCGTAAACCTTATTTCTAACTTTAATTTTAGTAAGTTATAAGAAAATATATTTTTCTTGAGTTCTATAAAGTTTTCCCCATGTGTTTTTTAGTATGTTATTACATCTCTTATTACGAACATTTTACTATATGAAATTGAGATTTCAATTGTCATTTTTTTGTATGATTCTTTTTAGTATAATACTAGATTGAGGTTTTTTTTAAAAATACATTAGTTATATAAATATCTAAAATTATTCACTTGTTGTACTTAAGAAGTTAGTAATTAAAAAGGAAAGGTTCTATGAGTATTTTGTTTTAAGAGTATTGTGGATCTCACTGGAAATTCATACAATTTCTAAATACTATATTAAGTATTGTTGCATTATATCTACATTCTACATTACCTGGCATTGAAGGAAATTTATGCTAAAATATTGAAAAGTACCATCTCTGTTATGTTACAAGGGTATGTTATAAGCACCCTAAATGTATTCTTCTTGAAAGTTCATTAGGGATGTGATGCCCTTTAAGAACTAGCCCGAGGCTAACCGAGAGGAGGGGGGGGTGAATTGGTATTTTAAAATTTTTCTTAGGTAAAGCACAACAAAACTTAAAACCAAATCACCATAGAAATCAAAGTGCGGAAAAATAAATAAACGAGGAAGAAGTAGAAATAGAACACCGAGATTTATAGTGGTTCGGTCAACTAGACCTACGTTCACTCCCCGTAGGCGCCCTCCGAGTTTTGCACTACAAAAGTGACTCTACTTTTGCTCCCACAGCAAGGTGGAGAATCTTTTACAAAATCTCCTTTTTGCTAACCCCGACAAGGCAGAGAACCCAACTCCTTTTGCTTCCTCCTGAAGCAGGCAGAGAATCTTAACTCCTTTTGCTTCCTCCTAATGCAGGCAGAGAACCTCAATCGATTGTTGGATCTTACCTCTCCCAACCCTTCAAAGGATAAGAGACTCTAGTGGAAGAAGAAGTGGAACAATGCTTGGAGCAACCCTTCTGAATCCCCCTCACAACCTCCCCCTCACAAAATCCTCTCTCTCTCTCCCTCCCTCTCTCTCTCTCCTCTAGGCTCTCTCAGGTCAAGACAGCAGCAAAAGATCTTCATACATGAGAAAATTCAGGTCCTTTAAATAGAATTTCAAGAACCAACATTATTGTCCAGGATGATAGGAATATCTTCTTGGTCGATCAGTACAAAGTAAGCTCAATCAGCCGCGATGATTTGGGATGATTAGAAGAAAATTGGTTACATCATGCAGGCCGTTACAATATTGACCTTGCCTATTAGTTCAAATTCGAGTACAATCATCCTAAACATCGATCGGAATAGAAGCTGGCTGATGTCAATCATCCAGAACATCATCCAGGACATCGGTCCAGTCGATTCTGCGATGTGATCATATCAATCAGCCTTAATTACTTTTCAAAATTGCCAGATTAATTTAGACATAATTATGCTACATCATCTAAAATTGATTATGGCGGCTGATTCTTTCTAATTTGAGGCTATCGTCCTGGACGATACAAGGATCGTCCAAGAAGATTTGCTTAATGATGGTTGCCTTAACCAAGATGCTCTGATTAGGGTTTCTATTTTTGACCCGATTATCCTGGACGATATAAATATTATCCAGGATGATGTGAGTTAAAATAAAAAATCTCTAATTCAGACAGAAAAATCACTCAAGTGTGTGTCTGTATGGTTACTTAGCATCAGACACTTCAAAGGTTACAATTGACTCAAGCAAGGGAAAAAGTACATTACAAACTGACTCAGACCTAGTCTACCCAATCTTGAGCTGGTTCCGATTGTCGTCAGATCTTATGGTCCTAAAATGTCAGTAGGCAAGGTAGTCGTAGAAAAACAAGATTGTTTGCTATCATCAAAATCATAATCTAAAAAAATAGATTTGCAACAATCTCACCTTTTTTGATGATGGAAAACTCGTAGTTTTTAAGCAGTTCAAAAAAAGGATTGTAAAGGATATGAGTAAGGAACAAAAAAACCAGAATCAACCAGTACAAACTTCTCCCCCTTTTGTCATCACAAAAAGGAGGATAAAAAGAAAAGACGAATTAAAAAAAATGTTTTTTTTATCATGGCATGAATAGGATATGGTTTCCATGTCATTAATTTTAAAAACTTATAAGTGAATGAGTTAACATCGTCAAAAATCCAAAAATTAGTAAAATATCCAATCATGTTAACTCTAAGCTCGGACTTCTTTTAGTGCAAAAACATCTTTTGAAATCAAAAGGCCTATAAAAAAAATCAATTGGATAAGAAAAAGAGATCCGATCATGACTTAGTTTCAAAAAAATATCTTATAGAATAATGTATCAAAGTAGTTTGTCACAATCGCGAAATTCAAAATCAAGTCTTTGAAAATCTAAAGTGATATATGAAATCTTCTAAGTTTTAAGAGTTGGAAGAAAGGAAGATAGCTTGCTTTTTGATGGGCTCATCTTATGCCTCTTGTCCATTTAGTGGCGCACTTTGCACATCTTTTAATTTTTGATATACTTTGTGTTTATTTTTTTTAATTTGACGTCATTTGCGCATCTTTTGTTTTTGGCATCATTGGCCACACTTTTTTTCATTATTTTTGCAAGCTAGATTCTTTTCCAAAAACTCTTAAATATTCTTAATTGTGAGTATATCTTGTAGATATTAGAGAAGAAAAAACTCACTCTCTAATATAGGGAAGAATAATCCACAAAACAAAATTAATTCAAGTCACTCCATGTATGGCTAAGATCCAAAAACTTCATCAGAAAGGGCTTAGTTTATGTTGGCGGGGATGGGTTCATTCATTGAGATAAATGTTAGAGTGATTCACTTCCTTCTAAGTTCAGTCTAGTCCTAACTCCATTCAGAAGGGGTTTCCTAAGATCAATCTTTAGGGTGACTCGAAAAGTAATTCCATCTTTTAGGCAAGTGTGTGAAGGTTCAACCCTTTCTTCTAGAT
>NW_021319212.1:572937-591533 GCF_001605985.2 Dendrobium catenatum
CTATATTTTCTACTCCTTGGGTAACCTCTCCTACTCCTTTAGTGTTCTGGTACTCTACCCCCTTCTCAAAGTTTTCTAATCCAGTGTCAATCTCTCCATCATCATCATCCTCAACTCTAGGCTTTCTAGGATCAGACTCATTAAAAACTACATGAGTAGTTTCTTTCACCACCAAAGTTCTCTTATTAAACACCCTAAAAGACTTCCCAACACTTGAATATCGTAAGAACACTCCTTCATCATATTTTGGGTCAAATTTTTCTAAGTGAGAGTTAGACTTCTCATTATTATGAATGAAAACCTTACAACCAAAGACATGGGTGGGAAAGATTGGGTGTACTACCCTTAAGGATCTCATAGGGTGTCTTATCTAATTTGGCTATAACATTCACCTTATTCAACAAATAATAAGCTGTGTTAACCGCTTCAGCCCAAAAGTATTTTGGAAGTGAATACTCAGCAAGCTTGGATCTAGTGGCTTCTACTAAGGTCCGGTTCTTCCTTTCATCTACCCCGTTCTGCTGAGGGGTCCTAGGAACTGAGAAGTTGTGACTAATCCCCTTGTCCTCATAAAAATATCTAAATCTCTCATTTTCAAACTCTCCCCCATGGTCACTATGGATGATCAAGATCTCACAGCCTATCTTTTTCTGAATCCAAATAAAAAAAGCTCTAAGCTCCTCAAAATACTCTTTTGTGTGTGACAAAAATCTAATCCAAGTGAACCTCGAGTAGTCATTAATAATCACAAAACCATAGAATTTCCCTCCCAAGCTGGCAGTGTTAATGGGTCCAAACAAATCCATGTGAAGGACTTCTAAAGGTCTAGAGGTGCTAATATCCTTAATGGGGTGAAAAGTTGAGTGGACTTGCTTTCCTAATTGGGAGGCATCATAAAGGTGTCTTTTAAAAACTTAAGTTTTGGGACACCTCTAACTAAGTCTTTTTTGGTCACTTTTCTAAGGGTTTTCATACTAGCATGACATAATCTCCTATGCCATAACCATGAATCATCAATAGTAGTTTTTAAGCAAAATAAAGCAACACTTTCAATATTATTTAAATCAAGAATGTAAACATCGTTGATTCGCTTTCCCTATAAATTAGTGTTGTTATTTAAGCTTATAATGCATGAATTTGCCAAAAAAATTAAGATGAAACCCTTGTCACAAAGCTGACTAATGCTAAGCAAGTTATGTTTCAGTCCATCTACAAGCAAAACATTTTTAATCAGAAGATTCTTAGAATTACCAATTATACATGCTCCTACCACCTTCCTGATGGTGGTGTCTCTAAGAGTAACCTTGCCTCCTGTCCTGGTCTCCAGTAAAATGAATTGATTGGCATCTATAGTCATATGTCGAGAACATCTGCTGTCCAGGTACCACATGCTCTCATAAGGCCTTGTGTGAGAGCACTCCAACAAAAATATCAAACGTTAGATTTAGGACACTACGAGAAAACACACAATTATAGTCGGAGTTTTCGGCGGAATCTTTTAATCTGATGTTTTTTTGTTGATTGTTACTATTGAACAGTTTCTTTTTATGTTATAAACTGTTGTGAAATTATTGTGAATTTCTTATAAAATGTTATAAACTGTTGTGAAATGTTGTGAAATTATTATTTGTATTCGTTTGCAGGTGTGGAAATTTGATTGTTGGCTGGGAAGGAAATTTTTTTTTTGTCAATGCTATAGGTTTCCGGTGGATTGTACGCCGGAAATCCGCCGGAAAGAACGATACAATGAATTGTATCGTGCGTATCGACGTCTTCCTTCCGCCGGCAACTACCGGCGCATCTTCCGGCGCCAGTTCCTCCGCTTCTTTCCGGCGCCGATTTTGCGCCGCAAACAAAGCCGTGGGTTGTCTACGGAGAACTTGCGGCATTTTATCCTCCGGTACTTACCGGCGAACAATCCGACAAAAACTTACCGTCGCATATGGTGCTGAAATTTATCGGTTGCAAGTCGTCGGCACCAACCCGATGTTTTACACCGGTAAGACGTCGGTACGTGCGCCGGAACATTTTCCGCCGTATTATATTTGTCGAAAAAAATTTATCGATGCGACTGAAATCAGCATATGAATTTTCGCCGAAACGTGCGCCAGAAACCTATAGTTTCATCGGATTATTTATATGTTCCGGCGGATTTAGTGCGCCGGTAATAACGGGTTTTCCTATAGTGGGAACCCAACAAAGTTTGGGTTCCTTCTTATGGAAAGTAGAATGCAATGCATGTGAGTTATGTTGTGAATCATGCAATTTGGGTCTCCAAACCCAATGTGTACTATGGTGAATGGTGCAAGTGTGTGCTATGTGTCCTAGCATGCCACTTGAAAAACATCAACTCCAGGAAAAGGATGCACTAATCTATGGTGATGCTTTTTATACGATGCATGAAATAAAGATTTTTTATTTTTAAAGGTTGTTAAATTTTCAAACTTTTTATATTCTTTTTTTAACTCAGAATGGGACAATTTTAAAGAATCATGATAATTAGATAACTCAGCATGTTTTTTGTTTAATGCATCAAACTTATCAAATAAAGCCAAGTGATTAGAATCAATTTGAAAGTGATATTTTCTCAAAATTTCATACACTTTTCGTAAATTCAAAAACTCCAATTTCAAGCTAGCATGAGTTTTTTAAAGTTTCCTATATGATGCATATATTTTTTCAGAAACTTCAAGGAGTTGCTCATAGGTTAGTTCACATGCCTCTTCTTGGTCATTTTGACCAAGATGATCATCTGCCATTAAGCACAAGTTTGTTGTCTCCTCTTCAGGTTCAGTCTTAGATGAATCAGATGTAGAATCTGCCCAGAACGCCTTTTGGACTCTCTTGTTGTCCTTCTTGAACTTGGGTTTCTCCTCACCCTTCTCCTTGCTTGGGTGAGTTTTAAGTGAAGGGCAATCCGCTTTGATGTGTCCTGATTTCCTGCATTCAAAATAAATCATATCATTAGAATTTTTAAAATTTTTATTTTCCTTACCTTTGCTCCACTTCTGATGGTTCTTCTGCTTCTTTATTAGAAAGCTTTTGAATTGTCTTGTAATTAAGGCAATATCTTCACTTTCAGACCCAGAAGAATCAGAGTCTGTGTCGTTGGCTTTAACTGCCACATTTTTTTCCCTCTTCCTCTCACCTGCATCAAGATTTCTTTGGTTCACCCCTTGCTCATAAGCAATGAGTGAGCCAAGTAAGTTATCAATCGAATAAGTATTCAAATCTTTAGACTCAGGAATTGTACTAATTTTAGCATCAAAAGAGGAAGGTAAATATCTTAAAATTTTGTTCACTTTTTCATAGTTAGAAAGTTCTCTTCCTAAGGTATGCAAAGAAGTAACAATCTGCGTAAATCTCATATATATATCAAAAATTGTTTCATTAGGTTTCATAGGAAAAAATTTGTTATCATGTAAAAGAATGTTCAATCGAGATTGCTTAACTTCATTTGTGCCTTCATAGGTGATACACAATTTATCCCAAATCTCTTTTCCAGTAGAGCAAGTGGAAACACGCATGTAATCTTCGGATTTTAAAGAACAGAAAAAATAGTTTAAACACTTTGCATTAAGTTGTGCTAAATCTCTTTCATCAAAAGTCCATTCAGTAAAAGGTACTTCAATTTTAATTCTATTAAGTTCACGAGAAGGTGGAGAATAACCTTCTTTAATAAGCATCCACATACGAGAGTCAATCGACTGTAAAAAAGTAGACATACGAGTTTTCCAATAATCAGAAGGAAGATTGTCAAATAAAGGTGGTCGTGTTATAGAATATCCTTCTGTTGCATTATGATTACTATTGTTAGCCATGGATCAAAATTCAAAAAGTTTTCAAACTTAAATTTTATGAATCCCGCTCGGATACCACTTGAAAGTTTGTTAGGGAAGTGAAGACCTTTAAGAACTAGCACGAGGCTAACTAAGAGGGGGTGAATTGGAATTTTAAAAATTTTCTTAGGTAAAGCACAATAAAGCTTAAAACTAAATCACCCCAGAAATCAAAGTGCGGGAAAATAAATAAATGCGGAAGAAGTAGATAAATAATATAGAGATTTATAGTTGTTCGGTCAACTCGACCTTCGTCCACTCCCCGGATGCGCCCTTCGAGTATTGTACTACAAAAGTAACTCTTCTTTTGCTCCCACAGCAAGGCAGAGAAGCCTTTATAAAACCTCCTTTTTGCCAACCCCGGTAAGACAGAGAATCCAACTCCTTTTGCTTCCTCCTGAAGCAGGCAGAGAACCTTGACTCCTTTTGCTTCCTCCTGAAGCAGGCAGAGAACCTCGATCGATTGCTGAAGCTTACCTCTCACAACCCTTCCAAGGATAAGAGACTCTAGTGGAAGAAGAAGTGGAACAATGCTTTGAGCAACCCTTGTGAATCCCCCTCACAAGCTCACCCTTACAAAATCCTCTCTCTCTGCCTCTCTCTCTCTCTCTCTCTCTCTCTCTCTCTCTCTCTCTCTCTCCACTAAGCTCTCTCAGGTCAAGACAGCAGCAAAAGATCTTCATGCATGAGAAAATTTGAGTCCTTTAAATAGAATTTCAAGAACCGACATTCTCGTCCAGGACGACAGGAATATCATCCTTGCCGATCAGTACAAAGTAAGCTCAATCAGCCAGGATGATTTGGGACGATTAGAAGAAAATTGGTTACATTGTTCAGGCCGATACAACATCGCCCGGAATAGATGATGGCCAATGTTAATCATCCAGGACATCGTCCCGGCCGATTCTGCGATCGGCCCTATCGATGTGATCATATCAATCATCCTTAATTGCTTTCCATAATTGCCAGATTAATTTAGGCATAATTGTGCTGCATCGTCTAGGCCGATATGGAGATCATCCTGGCTGATATTTTAAAATAAAGAATACCTAAATTGATCATGGTGGTTGATTTTTTCTAATTTGAGCCTATCGTCCTGGCAGATATAAGGATCATCCAGGATGATTTGCTTAATGACGGCTGCTTTACCAAAGATACCCTGATTAGGGTTTCTATTTTTGACTCGATCGTCCAGGCCGATATAAATATCATCCAGGACGATGTGAGTAAAAATCAGAAAACTCTAATTCAGACAGAAAAATTACTCAAGTGTGTGTGTGTGGTTACTTAGCATCAGACACTTCAAAGATTACAATTGACTCAAGAAATAGAAAAAGTACATTACAAACTAACTTAGACCTAGTCTACCCAGTGTTGAACTAGTTTCGATTGCCGTCTGATCTTGTGGTCCTTAAATATCAGTAGGCAAGGTAGTCATAGAAAAACAAGATTATTTGATATCATCTAAATCATAATCTATGAAAACATATTTGCAACACCTCTGGCCCCATCTGCCTAGTGAAGATATGAGAGGGGTTTTAGCCCCACTTACAAAAAATAGGTGTGGGAGGTTAAGTAACTCTATAAGTACCTTTCTTTCCCAATCTGCTCTAAGAATCTTCTTCCCTTCTAGTTTATTACAAGCAAAAACCATAAAGAGCATGAAAGGTTGATTATTGTCGAAATATACCATCCCACTAATCATTTGGGAGAAAGATAAAGTAGGGGTAAACTTCATTCTAAAATAACACAATTTAATATAAATTTTGCAAATAATTTAGAGGAAAAATTGTGACATCTATCCTAACTTTCAAAAATGTCGTGACATGAAAAAAACTAAGGATTTGTGAAAACATCAACTTGAATCCCATTCCCAAAAATATAAATCATATATAGAAAAAATTTCTAGATAAAATGCTTATAGAAAGAGGCATTATCAGGGTTATTAAAATCATGAAAATGAATTCCTATAAGAAAAAATAAATGAACTTTAAAACAAAAGGGCATCACCTACTCTGTCATAGTGTAAACCTTCATCACAGTATGTATCATTTAACCCTTGCATGAGTCATCATAACCCATATAGGTTGGTTAACCCTTTTCCTGGTGTTAGGTGTTACTCTTGTGAAATACTAGATCACAGAGCCCACACTTGCACTATCCACCATATAACAAAGAGTTAAAAGTACCTTCCGTAATGAGGTAATCAAAGAGGATATATATATTGAGCAAACCCCACATTTTGAGAACTCTAAATTCCTTAACATGTATTCAAACAAAAGAAGACTTTTTATGGAATGAAGCAAGCACCTCAAACCTGGTATGAGAGGTGAACACATTCCTTATAGATGGAGCTTTTATTAATAGTAGTGTAGACACCACCCTATTCCTAAAGAAATCAGGAGAATACCTACTCATAGTTCAAATCTATATTGATGATATATTGTTTAGATCTACAAATAAAAACTTTTATGAAAAATTCTAAAAAACTATGAGTGAGGAGTTTAAGATGAGCATGATAGGATAGATAAACTACTTTCTTGGATTTAGTGTGAAGTAGAAGGATGATAGAACTTTTCTTAGTCAAGCAAAATACATCAAGGGCATTCTTAAAAATATGAAATGGACAATGCTAATCCAATAAACATACCCATGAGCTTTACTATTCAGTTAGACAAGAGCCCAAATAAAAAATTAGTTGACTAGAAGAAGTATAGAGGGATAATTAGATCACTCATTTACTTCTCTACCAGTACACCTGATATCATATGTAGTATTTGTCTCTATGCTAGATTTCAGGATGATCCTAAAGAATCTCACATCATTGTTATTAAATGAATTCTTAGATATCTTATAGGTACCTAAAACTTAGGAATCTTATATCCTAGACATAGTACTTCTTTTGAGATCATAGGATATTCTAATTCAGATTTTGTAGGTTTTAGAGTTTATATAAAAACACCACTTAAACATGCCAATTCAAAGGACAATCTTCAGTCTCCTAGAATTTTAGAAAACAAAACTTTATAGCCTTATCTACCGCTGAAGAAAAATGCATAGCAGTAGGGAGTTGTGTTATAAAAATTCTATGGCTTAAAAAAAAATTCTTAGATCTTGGATTACTTGTAAGAGCCAATCAAATCATGTGTGATAACACTAGTTCCATTTGTATATCAAAGAATCTTATCCAACATTCAAGGATAAAACATATTTTATTAGAGACTATGTGACAAAAGGGGATATAGAGCTACTTCATGTAGCTACTTAAAATCAATTGACAGATATTTTTACATAACCTTTAGCTTTTGAAAGATTTGGCACCTTAAGGAATATACAATGTGTTATAGATATTCATTCTTGAAATATGATGATTTAAAAATAAAAAAAATTATGTCTTTAGTTTAAATTTTTTTATGATTAATCATATTATTACTTTTATTTTTATAAAAGAAAATTTGAATAATTAAAAAAAAGTAAATATTGTTATGTATTTTTCTTTTAAATATGTTTTATAATTGTTTGTTTTATTTCTTTTATTTTTTTTTATGATTTTTATGTTCTTTTTTTTAAGCTTTCCTAATCATCACACACCACTTTTTGAATTTACCTCCACCATCTCCACCTAATTAGGATCCTTCATACTTTTAGTTTGCTTTGTATTTTCATCCTTGTGTCTGTATTATTTTTACTTTTGTACTTTGTGATGTATGTGTTTCTCTTTAGTGTCTTTATTTAGTTGTTTTATCCTTTTTGTGATGACATAAGGGGGAGTAGTTTATTGTTGGTTGGTTATAATTTATGATTGAAATGATTAATCTTTTATTTTCTAACTATTTGTGTGCTTTTTACTTATGCATTGTTTTCCTTATAAAAACAACCTCTCTATTTTTTTGAAATATTAACCATGTAAGGGGGAGTTTAGGAAATAGCAAAATTATATTTGAGAACACTACAAGGAAGAAGTGTGAATGAGGTTAGGGGAGGTGTTTGAGGTAGGATAGAGCTATTTGTGACATTGTGGGTGAATGGTTTAGCAGTATGCTTAGTGTAGTTAACTAGACTTTTACTCCTACCATGATGCAGAAGATCCTCAATGTGTCGTGGTATAATTATTTACGAGGGGAAAATAGAATAGGGATGGACCAGATATTTGCAAGCCTCACATGGTGTGGTTTTCCATTCCTATTAAATTTTCAAAGTACTATAGACACCCACAATAGAGACAGGAGTGAAAACTTGATAAGAAGACTTATTTGTAACTTGAACACACACCCTCACATATTTGAACCTATGCTTTTGACTAGTGAGAGAGTCCATGGGTAGTGGACAACAAATTTTACTATCAATTTTTATGACCCTTTGTATTTAAGCATATTAGTGACAAGTCATTGATATTAATCCAAATTGAGACAAAGGTAAAGTTTCTTTGGTCTAGCTAGAAGTGGGGAGACCAATTCTGAAGGATGAAAAGTTTCCTAAGAAGAAACCAAACTTTACAAGACCAATCCATCTAGTAATCTTCAAGGAATGTAAATTTAAGAAATAAGAACCCATCACTTAAAGAAAGAATCAATGGGTCCTTTTAGCTTCAATGTCTCATGGATCATAGCCAGTAAGGCTTTCTAGAATGGACATCGATAGATTGAGTAGCCAACTAAAGATAGATTTCATTCCTCAGAAGCGTCAGAGACAATCTTTTTAGAGAAGAGGATGGTTTCTTCTAGAATGTGGATGAAAAATAGGAAGGGATCCTCTGAGGAAGAGTTTATATATGAAAGGAGATATTGCTTCCTTTTTTGAGAAGGGTGATTGGGGCAAGCTAAGCTAGTGGCTGGGTTGGAGAGAAGAGGGAAGACCATGGTTAAAGGCCATAGAAGGGAGGGTGGGTTTTCCTCCAACAGAGCTGGAGGAAAATGGGGAGGGGAAGGAAGATCAGGTTGGAGGGAAGAGGAGGAGGCTGCTAGGGCATCACATACATCAATTTTATCCACTTCTTCATCTGAGAAAGCAACCATTTCATAAAAGCAAGGAATATAATTTATAGAGAAGGAAGAAGAACTAGTAACATAAGCATTAAGTAGGGTCTTTAAGTTCAATGAAGAAGAGGAAGTAGGTTATGGGAGAATGGGTTTAGATCCCATAATAAAGGTGGGGATGAATAAAGGGATTTGAGGGTACGTAAGGGAAACTCAGCAACATCTATAGAGGATGATAACATTTTCATCGGCCAAGCTAGAGAGACTAGATGAAATTAATAATAGAGGTGATAGAAACCAAATTTTGGATAGTGAATGTCAATTGAGGGTATCCTAGCAGAGCAAAATAGTAAATTTGACTTCAACACCATTGGACAAAATTCTTGCACCAATTTCCAGAAAAAGGAGGATCAACAATTATAATTATCTTTTACAATAAAAAAATTAATTTATTTTAATATGAAATGCATCAAAAAATTCTTTAAAATTTTAACCTTGCATTAATATTTATGATGGAAATGTTACCATAATTGCATTATTCTTAATAAAACTTCAAGAACTTTAAATCTCATCCAAATTTAATATTTATTAAAATATTATGAGATAATTTTTTTCATTTACAAATGTTAAAAATAATTGCATTTGTATTTTGCTTTATTTCATTAAAAAGAAATATGACTAAAAAATTCCTTTAAAAATAAAATTTAAAAACTAGCAGCCTCAAGGTGGAGCAACTTGGTTTCAAACTTGGCAGAGATAGAAGTCCTTAGATGTATTTTGAAATTTATATAATGTTAATTATATATGCATTGCAATAATTTTTAAATATACTCCAAATCCTTAAAATTTATTCTAACAAAAATTTTAGTAATATATTCTAACAGATTCTTTTCCCAATTATCTCATGGGTGGGAGGGGCTGATTTATTATAAATAAATAAATATAAAAAATAAAAATAATAAAAAATTTATTGCCTGTTTATTTATTATTTTAATTGTAAATCCTCTACCCCGCTTGCTTAGACGTGACAAAATTTACTGAGAATAACTACCTTTTAAAGTCTTTATATTTATTTTAAAATGTATCGTAATTACTTAAATTTTATGAAGCTGAAATTAAATAAAAAACTAGTTTAGTAAGAAGAAATAAAAAATATTTTATCAACTATATAAAAAAATAAATTTTTTTTTTCCATAAATTAAAAAGATAAGGTTACATAACAAATTTTATTAGTATTTTGCACAGATAAAAAATTTTAAACATAAATTATATTCTAGATAAAATTGATATGAAGGAAAAATTTACAAGACACATAGGTTAAACACATGAACTATGTAAGGGAAACAAGTCTTCTCTCATGGTCTAGTTGGCTACAAGTAGGATTTAGTAAGACTCATGATTCCAGATTTATTAAAATCTCTGTGGGTTAAATTCTAAAAATTGTTTGACTTGATAGGTATTAACAAAGTAACAAAGTGTGGCCATGGAAACCCTCGCATTTTACCCCTAGATTGACGTCCTCAAATTTTCTCAAACCTTAAACAGCAAAGAAGCGAGGAAGCCATGATGGAAGCTTGCTGGAGAAGGCATCAGGGAGACGAAAGGCATGTGCAGATTGTGAAGGAGAAGAGGACTTTATGAGAGACTTGTGAATTTAAGTTATATCAATACAACACCCCAACTTATTTAATCCAAGATTTTAGGAAAAATTAGAGATAAAGTAGACTACTCCACTGCCCGCGTCCGGTGCATTCGCTGCTCATCGTTTCCTTCTTTGGCTCAGAGGAGTTTCTCTCCTTCCTTTATGCCTTTTTTATTTCTTCTTTTTTGATGGTCTGGTTTCTCTTTGAGCGTTCTGCCATTATTGCGGCATATGGCGGTTAAGTTGGATGACCCTAATTTTTTGGATTGCAAATCCAATTCTCGTTCATTTATTGACACCTTAACGAGGTCTTCTTCATGAGGCTCATTAGCAGACATTAAATCGTCCACCTATCGGAGATTGTCCTCTTTGTGGATTTCAGAGGATAAGGTCTTGGCTATTGCAGCACCCTTTGTCTTTTCCCTTGTTTGTTATTTTCCTAATCATAGGCCATCTTTGGATGCAATTAGGAGGGTTTTCTTTAACTTAAAACTCTCCGGATAATTTTTTGACTCCCTTTTGGATTCGCGTCATGTGCTGATTAAGTTGCGATGGATTTGGATTACTGTCGTGTCTTTGTTATTCATTCCTACATTGTTAGTAAATGCTTCCTGAAGTTGACTAAGTGGTCACTAAATTAGTTGGTCTTGGGGTTCTCTTTGGATGACCTCTTCGTATTGATAATGCTACTGTTGTGGGATCTTATTCATTTGTTAATAGGTTTTGGTGGAACTTGATATTCCAAAACATTATCCTGATAAGGTGTAGTTGGGTCCTGAAAAATTGGGTTACATCCAATCTGTGGTGATGGATAAATTTCCATCTTTTTTGGAATCATTGTAAAGCTTTAGGTCATTTTTTGATTGAATGTGTATCTCTTCATCCTCATGTAGTTAAGGTCAATCGGTACATGGTGATTGTTGTTGCAGATTTGCTCGATGCACATACGAATTCTCATGGCAGTGTTAATTATTGTTTATTTAATAGTGCATGGTTAGGTGGATGTTGTTGTTGCGGGTCAGTTGGATATTATGATTGCTAAGGAAGGGGAAGTTGGCATGCCCATCAATTTGGTTCCTTGGAAACCTCTGGTTCCACCTATTAATGATTTGGAGAAGGTCGGTTGTGTTAATCTGGGTTTGGATTATCCTGGGCATGATGTGATTCAGCGTAATGTTAATATGGAAGCTTATCAATTAGCTTTAATCCCTATCGTTTGGCTCCTCAAGCTGATTCGCATGTGGTTGTTGATAAGGATTATTGCCTTACCAACATGGTGTTGTTGAATGAATCCTTGGTTGGAATTAATGTTTTTTCTCCTTTGCTAATTACATATGAACCTGCTCTGTCGCCTGTGCATATGCATCCGAATGGAGTGCCTTTTATTGATGTCACAGTCTCCCTTATCTCCAATGATGAATTGAAAACTCAACTCTCGATAAAGATGATGGACCTCTTGGAACAAATCGACCGGTTGGAGGGGTCTACCTTCTCGTTTGGGGATGCTCGTGATGACCCTAGGGAAGATTTTAATGCTATGGCTGATTTGGAGGTTGGTCATTCCGTTTATTTTGCTTTTTCACATGGATTTGCAAACGTGGTACAATGAAATCTAAAAGAAAGTAATGTTCATGAGTCTTTTCTCTTTGTTGTTTTGGATTTGATTGTTTGGTTTTGTGGGCATGTTGTATTATTTTAAGAGTTTTTTTGTTGGATTTTGTTGGTTTTGTTTCTGTGGGAATATAGTTGCCTTGGGTGTGTCTGTTGCCTGCTGCTTTCGTGCTGATGATTTTTTGTGGATGACTTTGTTAAGGGTGCCGATTCTCTAGTTGCTTCTAGACAATGATGATGCTGCCTTTTGCGAGAGAGAGAGAGAGAGAGAGAGAGAGTAGACTTAAGATTTATGATTTAAAGTTTTAATTTGAATTAGTTCATAGAAATTACGTTAATTCCTACTAAATTCTACGCAAATTGTGCTAACAAACAACACTAAGGGGTTAGGAAATGACTTCTACTAGGATAACAACCCCTATTGATTCATAGTAGTAGCCACTATTGAATGATACCTGCCAGCTATATTAACGAGCAAAATTATCAGACAATTTGTTAGCTACCCAAAGAAGTTCACCTAAGCTTATTAATAAGCAATTTATCAAGCTTAAAAATAAATATCTAAATGATTATGCTTCAAACCGGACAAGAATGTCAACAATAATATATACATAACTAATGTTAATTAATAAATTTCAACCTAATTGAAAAAAGTGTTGAATAAATTTTTATTATAACATAAGCAAAGTTTTTTGTCAAGTCTTATATAAACATCTTATTAAGCCATACATTAATTTATTATTGAGCATTATTCAAGGCTCTTAAAGAAAGTTTAATCATAAGCTTTATAAGATACTGCTTACAAACATAAATGAATCAAGCATATTTGATTAACAATCGTGAGGTTATATAAAATATATAAATTTATTTTATATGTCAATCAAATGGCTATGAACGAATTTTAATCGAGCCAAGCTATGCTTAACTAGTTATGCGTCATTAAGCATTTGTAGTCCTACTAAATAGTGTCGTCTCTTTTAGAGGCAAAATTTTATGGCAACCATAAGAAAAATAAACTGAATTTAGGTTTATAAAAAAAAACGCTCGGAATAAAGTTGAAAATAATAGACGTGCAGTGTACACCCAAATATCTAAAAATTCATGTTCAAGGCAAGTCGACCAGGTTCAAGCCAAGTTAACTCGGTTTGGTAGGATTCAACTGAAGAGGGAATCACTAGTCTACAAATGAACTCAACTCAAGTTGGTGATTACAATCTAAGAAGGCCTTGGTTGACCCTAGTAAGTATGATCTATAGAGTCGGCTCTAATGACAACACATGGGAGATGATTTCCTGCTAATTTTCAACCTCTCTTATAAAAATTTGCTTGTTTTTTAGATGGTTGAAAAGCTAAGTTGTTAGCTTTCACTGGCTGCATCTAATATCTTTAGTTTACCATATGCAAAACTAGCTTATTAGATTAGAAAAGCAATTTTGATTAAGGCCTGTTGAAAGTTTATTGACAAGGTTTGTTCAAGATTCCTCTTTCATTAGGATATTAATACAAAAAAATTCATATAACATAAGAATTCTGCAGTTATATTCTATTATTTTACTTGGATGATAATTTTGGAAGGTCTTAAAACTACTTATATCCTTGTTAAATGCAATATTCAAGTGACATATTCCTTCATCCTCTAACATAACACTAACGAAAGTCACAATCACTTATTCTTTGTGTGTGACTTTTCTTTTAGTACGATTTTTGCTTTAATTCCTCAAATGTGCTCCTTTTTATTTATGCATATTTTGTTGAAATTTTATTTTAACATATTTTGTATGTCTAAAAACTCTGCTTTAATCAAAAGACACTTTTACTTTATTTTTTGCTGCCCCATTTTTATGAAGAGAGAGAAATGATAGAAACTTTCAAAATGCTATTTGTAGTTCCTCTACTATTTTCTTTTAAATTAGAAAGGCTATTCATTATAAAGTTGGCTCCTAGAAAAATGTAGGAGAAATTATACATATGATCATTTTTCTAGAATATAAATGCTAGCTATTGTTTTCTTGATTAGTTTGGCTGTAGTTTTCATATTTTCTCTTGTTAGGTTCATGAGCTATGCATTTTTTTTTTCGCGACATCTTTCTCTGCTTTGAACATTGGCTAGTCATTATTTTTGATGGAAAAGATGCTTTTTGGGGATGATGATGAATACCATTCATGCTTCAGACAGTCCCCTCGGAAGCTGAAACTGACAACCAGTTTATCTATTCTAGGATGGCCCGTGTTGCAATCAGGGTACATTACAGAACCTCTCATCATATAATCTTTGATTTTTTTTTTTTTGGAAAATTTTGGGGCAGAGCCCATATCATTGTGTAATCTTGGATTTGGAGATGCCCTATCTTTTATATATATATTTGTTTTTCTCTTTTTTGTGTTGTGGATATTTTTTCTTCTCTTTCATTATTTTTTACTTTTGTATTATTGGAGCTATAATTTTATTTTTCGGTTTTAATTTTTCATAAGGTGGGACATGCCCTTATTATTCCTGAAAACAACTATATATACAAATAAAATTTTTCTCTTGAATTTTTTTTTTCTTTTACATTTAAGCTTTGAGAATGGATATGAACACTAAATGTTAATTTATTATTTAAATATAAAATTTTTTATGTAAGTTAGAATTAAAAATTATAAAATTTAAAAGAAACATTATTATGATATTAACGACAAGTTTTC
Organism: Dendrobium catenatum; assembly: GCF_001605985.2. Taxonomy (NCBI): domain Eukaryota; kingdom Viridiplantae; phylum Streptophyta; class Magnoliopsida; order Asparagales; family Orchidaceae; genus Dendrobium; species Dendrobium catenatum. Next base: position 587,691 of record NW_021319212.1, read on the forward strand.
ACATGGTTGTATAGTCGTTAACTCATTATTCTTATATCTGTAACGAAAAATAATGGTGATGGTCTGCTACCATAAATAGATTCGTTAATTTTTAATTCTATTGAGATAGACAGGTGTGCGTTGGCATGTATGGGTAGGCTTGTGCACAGGCACAGTTATGCGTTAACACGCAGGTAGGCCTGCTGGTGTGTGCCTATGTGGCAGACTTGCAGAGCGTGGAACATGCTACAATAGTCGTGCATTAAAGTGCTCCGGTCTCAGGTCTAAGCACTTAAGCAGACCCATCCATGATTAACTTGGTTGTTGAACAAGTGCGGTTGAAAACTCTTAAATATGTGTTCGATTCTTTCAGGTGGCAGCGCCCCTATATGGAGGACCTAATAAGTGTTTGCCATGAATAGCAAGTGTGTGGGTCACTCGTCTAAGTCAGCCGATGAGAGTAGATGGCATCGCCAAGCGCATCACTACTTGACGTTTCAATGGGCCGATACTCCCCTTTCAAAAAAAAAAAGGCCCTTAAGCAGACATGCATGTTGGTATTTGTTAGCGCTGTTTTATTAATTTTTTTTTGTTTTATTTTTTTTAAAGAATTGAGGCCTTAACATATTTTTATTTCATAATAAAATAATTACAAAAAGTTGATCTAATAATGAAGATAAAAAATAAGAAACCACATGCGAATGAAAGCATAAGGACTATAAAGACAAAAGAACATAATAAAAAAAGTTCTCAAAATGTCCAATTAATCACTCATATTTTATGAGATATGTTCTTGGAGGAAGAAGTTTATGCATATGTTTGCCACAAGTACCCTCCAGGATGTGTACAAATTAGTTGTCTGCGACAGGGTGCAAGGTAAATCACCACTTTTTTGGCAGATATTAAAATCATATCTAATTTTAATAAATATTTTATAAGTTTGATATATCAAAATACTCTAGATTTATAAATCAATTGGAAATGTGCAAAAGTGGCTTTAAGGAAGGCTATTTAAAAGGGCAATGATTTTTTTTTTTTTGGAAAATTTAAGCTTGGCATGTATATTAAAATAAAAAAAAGTTACAAGTAATGCCAAAGTCTCCACAGAAAAAATAGAGAGACAAACAAAATAACTCAGAAATCAGCCAAAAAGACAAAAACAACACACGGAGGCCCTTATAGAACATGAGCCAGGACTCAGTCAACAAAGATAGTCATCATGAGAGATCAAAATACAATGCCCTGGTTGCCTGAAGACCATCCAAAGGTATAGTCACAAAAGCGAATATCATCGTCCCAGGCACCTCTGACCAAAACGAAGAGACTGAAGCAGACATTGAGCACCATAGAAGTAGCAGCAGTGTTACAGCAAATCCAACAGTTTTGCCCCATTTTCCACTTGATAACTTTAGCAAAAATATTTTCCTTAATCTTGAGTGAAATAGTGACAGAGTTGCTGGCGTTCGAACCAAAACGACTATCTTTTCTCTCCCGCCAGATATAATAAATGGTGCAACAGATAATCAAGTAATAAAACCTTTTCACAATAGAAGTAAATGAAGCTTGTTCAGTAATCCAATCCAACAACTTTAGGGCATTAGGGCATCTCCAACCGAACGCCAAACGAGCGTTTGGCGTCATTCCTTCGCTCCAGCAGAACGCCAAAAAATCCTCCATTTGCTTGCGGGTGAACAGTGCAACGCCAATATTGGCGTTGCATTGTTCACCCACGCCATTTTTCTCTGTCAACCGGAAAAATGCGGGAAAGGAGAAGGGTCGGTACCTTGGCGCAGAAGCAAAAAAATGGCGTTGGATTGGAGCAGCACCACGCCATTTTTGCTTTTTGCGGTATTTTGACGTGAAAAATAGAGTTCTCGGTTGGAGATGACCTTAGGCCTCAAATAGAAAAATTCAAGCCCAGGGATTAATCTCGAAATGATAGAAAATGAGAAGTTGCAGTCAAAAATAGATTATAGGAGCTGTCAGAACCAGTATGGCATAGGGGGCATTTAGAATCAATAAAAATATTTCGTCTACAATGAATATCAGCTGTTTTTAAACCATCATTAGGACACAGTCAAGCAAACACAGTAAACCTTGAGCCAAACCTTTATGCCAAATGAAATCAACCCATGGGCAAACCATAATATCCGTGTAAAACTTCTTGACAAAAACACCAAAGCAACCCTTATCCGCATTATCCCAGATCAAACAGTGATCAGTGTTACCATGGATGGAAACATAATTAATGGCATTTTAAAACAACATGGTCCAAATTATGGGGCAAATTCCACTCATCCCCCGTAATGTAATCACCAACCTTAGCATTTATGTTGCCACAAATATGGTGGTGTAACCAATCAACACCACTCCAGTGATCCCAAAAGAAAGCAATTGGGGCAGTAGAATTAATCTTAAATTTAAAGTGGTGCTTAGCAGCAGCCGCAGTTAAGCAAATGGATTTCCAAAAAGGCGTAATATACCCATTGATAGGACTCCAAGGTGAGATATACCTAAAGAGGAGCCATTTGGAAAGAGGGGATGTATTATTATACATCCTACTAATAACAGAGCAGTTGAATTCGAATTGAATAGCCTGTAGAGACACTATAGGAAAATCACTCATTACCGACAATCTGGACCGGTGGTTTGTTGGCGGTTTACAAACTGCTGGAAAAAACGGCATCGGAAACCTTTACCGACGGTTTTTTTTTTTTGCGGTTTCCTTCACCGACGGTTTACCGGCAGTTTATACCGTCGATTATGTTCCGGTAGTCTAAGTACCGTTGACCACAAACTTTTTTACCAGTGGTGTACCGGCCGTCGAACGGCTGATATAAAAATCAACATTATTATAATGTAGACCGCCGGTAAGAAAATCGGCGGCTTACCGACAATTCAAACTGAAGGAATTTCCGGCGGTTAGACCGGCGGTGTACCGCCGGTTAACCGTCGGACACCGTCGACAAACCGCCGGTAAATACTGGCAGTTGCAGTAGATTTCCGACGGCGTCAATTAGTAGTGCGGTATCGAAGTTTTCATAGGCCAAACCACCGATTGGTTGCCAAAAATCTTAAACACCAGCGGTTTGATCTGCTGGTTTTGCACCGGTAAGATTTAACGCCGGCAGTTTAACCGGTGGTGTCTGGACCGCCACTATTACCAATGACTATATTTAACATAACAGCCGATTCAACCACTGGTAAAAACCAGCGGTCACACCGCCGGGTAAACTGCCATTAATACCGGCGGCTGGAGAACCGGCAGTCTAGACCGTTGGTAATTGATGAATTTTCTATAGTGAGAGTACAAGCCCAGCCGCCGGTATTAATCGAAGGCATAAAATCCGCTATCTTCAACTTCTTAAAGGAGATAAGCAAACCCAAATATGAAATTTTACTGCTAACATTGAAAATAGATAAAGCAGAGCAAACAACAACATTGTTATTCTCATGATTAGGGAGAACAACAGAGCTTTTCTCAAGGTTAACAAATAACCTAGAGGCATTAGCAAATACAATGATTTTGAAATATCGGTACACACAAAATAATTAAAGTGTGTAATTATAATTATTTTATAATAAAGAGAACACCCTTTTAATTTATTGCAATTATTATATGTTGTAGTATAAATTTTGACTAAATATTTAATTTATAAAATAAATCAAATTGAGAAAAGTAAACTGAATGGTTATGTTATTATATACCCATTAAACTCTCTTATTATTTCACTTCAATTTTAAATATAGTATCATGTTTATTTATTTATTACAATTTGAGTGTATATTATATGCCAAATTGATAATAATTTAAATATTATTGTTTACAATGTAATATGAATATATATATATATATATATAATA